>NC_041398.2:130629986-130929986 GCF_900747795.2 Erpetoichthys calabaricus
AAGCAAATGGTGTGTAGTCAACAATTCAGTTGGCCTACATGACATCCTTTGAATATAAAGAGTAAAAAGTGCATAGTAACACTGGGTAACAAATATTACTAATAATGTACACAAGCCCTTAGAGATTAGTCATCTTGATACATTTTCACAAGTAATGAATCTGAATCCGCTTGCAGTGTATTAGCAGTGTTTCATGAGCCTTGGACAAGAAAACTATATCAGCTCAGAAAAGCGAATCAACCACTGATGGTGAGTTGAGAATACAGCACTTGAAGCAAAAGAAAGCAATTAGATCAAAAAATAGTGAATTTGTAAGAGAAATGTTAATGAGATAAGCTAGTTGTGTTCTGCAGAAAAAAAATCTGTTGGTGTCAATTAGGAGGCCATCAGGCATCGCCCAATCCAGAGCAATGCCAAGGAAGCCAAAGTGCCAATAAAAAAAGTTTTAGGATGATATAATACCTGGATAATCAACATACAAAAAACAGAGTAAAAGAATCAATATGGAGTTATCCATACAATACTTCCTAGGGGGGTGTAAACCTTTGGACTACTAACGACACAATTCAGTATCGATACATGAGGAAAATTAATGATACAGTAATTTCCCAAGTATTTTTCACTATGTGATGTGATACAATGTAATATGGATTGGTACAACATAACATGAAACAATTAAATACAACACTTTTTCTTATCTATTTTGCTTGGTATTAAAGCAAAAGGTTTAATTGTCATAACATCACATGCTTAATTTTAAACAATTCTAGAATTTTAAAGGGACCAAATAAAGTAAAAAAAAAAACTACTTGTGGCAAGGATACTGTTTAAAGAAAAATTCAAAAGCACTGTACAATTCAGAGGAGGCATGATGGCACTGTGGTAGCGCTGCAAGTCTCAACCCAGTAAACACACCAGGGTTCACCTTCCAGGTCCTACCTGCGTGGAGTCTACATGTTCTCCCCATGTCTGCATGGGTTTCTTCCCACAGTCCAAAGACATGCAGGGCAGGTGAACTGGTAATCCCAAATTGGCCCTAGTGTGTGTGTGTGTGTGTATGTGTTTGATCTGCGATTGACTGCTGCCATATGATAGGCTCCAGCAGACCCCCACAATCCTGTTCAGAACTAAGTGGGCTGAAAATGATTGACTGTACAATTTAATTCTAAAACATATACTTAAAGTATTTCCTGAATGTAAAATTTGCTATGAAAACTGTTTTATATTCTTTTGCGTATGAACCACTATGGACCCAATATGAACTATAGCTTGAAGGCTGTTTCTGTCTAGTGCCAACCCTTTACAGTTATTGTGTGACCATCAAGACCTCTTTGGAAAGTTTTTGACACATGTAAGGAAATATCATAAATGTCAAAAGATATCAAAATTAAGATATGATTGGTTTAAAAACTATATCCTATTATGTTTATGATGTACATTTGATTGTAATTTGGAATCAAAGCTGGAAACAAAGGAATGTGTAGCCTAAACGGTGAACCTTGATTTATAAAAAGTAAATCAATATACATATCTTTCATGATGTAAATCTACATACATCAGTATTTTTTAAATCTCTGGTACTTTTATGTAAATTTTAATTTAGTGATATCGTAGGAAATCTATTGTACTGTACAATAATATACAGTGAAGTACAATAACTTACATAATAGTTATTATGTACACAAATAAATGTAATATTTCATTTGAAACTACACATATTGAGTAATATGAAGTAAATAAGCTGCATTGACAGATTGGTACAGAGGTGAATTATTGCCTCTGTGCATGTCAAACTTTACAAATCTTGGTGTGCGTGTTTTTTTGAGTCTTCAATTCTTTATCTTCATCATCCAGCATGTACCCAGGTAGGGCAAACAAACATTCAGTTATTGTCACTTATAAATTTCTTTGAGTGTGTATATGTGCATACATGTTGTCACAAACATGTGAGTAGAAGGCAGCTAACAGGCCTGAGTAATTGTAATACCACATCAGACCAGGGGGCGGCAGGGTGTGCTGACTGTCTTTCTCAGTTCCTCAAGTAAACTTTTTTCATATTGTCATTATGGGGTGTTGTGTGCAGAATTCAGAGGAAAAAAATGAATTTAATCCATTTTGGAATAAGGCTGTAACATAACAAAAGGTGGAAAAAGTGATGCGCTGTGAATATTTTCTGGATGCACTGTACACATACACATACAGACACAATGTTAAAAACAACTTTTCTCAACATTTTCATCATCACAGAATCTGAATCTGAACGTAACACAATAGCTTATCTTTGATTCCATCACAAAATATCCATTTACATGGAAGTAAAAATAAATATACTATACCTAAGGCCAAACAAATGGGCATATTGCACAGCGGTTGGTGGACTGTCCAATGTTACTTCCAGCTACTTATCAAGGGTTTGTTTTGTCTCTCCTCATAAGACACACTTCTTTAGATTCGGGATCCATAACCCATCCTGGTGTTAATTTAGCCCTGAATCACTTATGGCAGGGATATTCAACTCAGGTCCTGGAGGTCAGCAGTGGGTACAGGTTTTCATTCCAACCAGTTTCAACATGAGAAGCCAGGCCTAGAAGATGAATGAAAACTGGGATTATGTGGCTTGTTGCTGCTTTCATTCTTCCTAGACAAATCTTTATCACCTTGCAGATTTGTCATTTTCAAACAAAATTATCCATTAGTTTTGTGGTCTGTAAATGATTTGTACTTCTTGGTCCTTCCCTTTGCTCGCATTTATTTCAACACATTGTGTTAAAACAGATACTTTATGATGCATATGCACAGTTTTAAATGTAAGCATGTTACATTTGCATCTTATTATTAACTGTTAAATTAAAAATGTAATGCAGCTGTTTAAATCTAAATTAGGCAATTAAGGATTCTGAATCATAACCTTGAGTTAACTAAAACCAGGCCCAAACAAATACTGCTTTAATACCGTCTTTTTCCGAAAATAAGACATCCCCCGAAAATAAGCCCTATCGAGATTTTCGGAACTTTTTGTAATATAAGCCCTCCCCCGAAAATAAGCCCTAGTTAAAATAATGTGAAAAAAGAATTAGTTAAAAAATGCTGTTGATTTATTAAGTATGTTTAGCTTCCCTAATACTCGTATTTCAGAGAAATGTTTGAAATAAAATATTCCGAGAAATTCATTGTTTACCTCTACAGTTCGTTTCAAATTAATTCTTGGAATTTATCTTAAAAATACAACATAAGGCAGCATGAATACATAAATATTGTGTCCGCTCTGCTCTGCTGTGTTGTACTGCGTCGCGCGTATCGCAGAGTATGGTCGAATGAGGTGGGGAGGGGGTGGAGGGGGGCATGCATATGCGGAATGCGACGGAACGCGTCGTTGGCGCACACTATAAATAATTGTTCGTTAAGGCAGCAGTCTACATTGAGCGACAGTGCAGATACAATGTTTGTTCATTTCAGTCTTGTAAGTCTGATTATTTCCTCATACGTAATTTTATTTTTTATAAAGTGAATAATTTTTAACCGCAGTTAAAATGAGTACAAAACGAAAGAGCTATTCCGTCGAGTACAAAAAGGGAATTGTGGAAGACTCCAGGGGTGTAAATCTTGATTTATGACGATGTTCCAGAAGAAGATGACATGACTGTAATAGAATAAATTTTAATTTCTGTATTCTGTGTAAAATAAATAAATATTAAATAAAAATATATAAATATACTTTTATTTTTGTCCTCCCCCGAAAATAAGCCCTAGTGCGTATTTTGGACCAAAAAAGAAAGTAAGACAGTGTCTTATTTTCGGAAAAAGACGGTAGTAAATAAATTAGACTTGCATACCCCTGACTTATGGGATAAAGGGCAACTATAGATTTTTAAAAGGGACACCAGGCTAGAGCTCCACCCAGGAATCCCCGGGATCCCTGCATTCTTGTTATTCCCATGACCTGTAAAAGGTCAGTTCTCCTCAGCTGCCCTCTGCTTGCCTGTTTTTTGGAGGGAAACCCAGTCTCTGCATTCCCTCCTTTGGTCGGAATAATGCCCTATTTTGGTCGGGTAGTCTTTTGCTCTCTCTGGTCATCCTTTTGTAGGTACGGGTGCCCTTGCTCGCTTTAGGAACAGCACACACCACTCTCTGGTGATGCCCTTCTTCTTGTCCGGAAAGAACACATGACTCATCCCTAATCTCTGACAGTGCCTTCTACTCAGTCATTCTTTGGGCTTTGTTTAGCCCTGCCCATATCTTGTACCATGCTTTCCTGTCTGCATGCCCATGTTCACAATGCCACCCATTGATATATACCATTAAAGATTACAAAGTAAATAGATGCTGTTTTCACCATGTTATGGTTCAATCAAGTGACAGTAAAAGAGTAAAAAGTTTACGATTTATTCACTGTCAGATATCATGTCAGGCCATGATTTATTATGGATGGCAGTTTTGCTAAAGATGGAAAAAACAATCAGAAGAGAATGGAGAATAAATTCAAAGCTCATCATAATCTAAGGGAACAGGCAAATTATAATTTAACTTGAATGATTAAATTGCTTGTGTGTTGACTATTAAAGAAGAGCTTATTAACTTGAGAATTGCTCAATTTAACAATGAAGTAACATGCTATCTTTTGATATACTCAACTGAAACAGTGAAAATTATGCAACTATTCTAGTAACAAAATTGAGTTCAATAAATGAAAGCATAAGCAAAAAAATCCATAAATAAATAAAATAAGCCAAGCTACAGTAGCACTTGCCAAGTGTATAATTGTACTATTCAGTTTAAAATGAATGAATAATGAAATAAGATACATGCAGGTTTCCATCAATATGTGAACTGTATTTCCATCCATCCATCCATTATCCAACCTGCTATATCCTAACATAGGGTCACGGAGGTCTTCTGGAGCCAATCCCAGCCAACACAGGGCTCAAGGCAGGAAACAAACCCCGGGCAGGGCGCCAGCCCACCGCATGGCACGCACACACACACACCAAGCACACACTAGGGACAATTTAGAATCGCCAATGCACCTAACCTGCATGTCTTTGGACTGTGGGAGGAATCCGGAGCACCCGGAGGAAACCTACGCAGACACGGGGAGAACATGCAAACTCCACACAAGGAGGACCTTGGAAGTGAACCCGGGTCTCCTAACTGCGAGGCAGCAGCGCTACCAACTGCACCACCATGCTGCCCCAAACAGTATTTTTCAACTGTAATTACTCTTTTTTGAATAACATAGCAGGGGTTGCAAAATGAGTTAATGGTAAGAGAACAAGTACAAGAAACTGAGAGCCTCATAGAGGCTGGTTGCTAAATTAATGTTTGCATAAACAGTATGTGGTATTAATATGGAGACTATGCAAAACAGAAAGAACCAGGTAGACAGCAATGGTTTATTTCTGGCCGATGACCATGCAAGTAGCATAAGGGATTACATATGCAGTAGGAATGTTGCAAGAGTTTGATAATTGGTGTTGCTTATATTCTTAGGGCTGACATTTATGGGTAACGTGTTATATGAGTCATATGTCATGTAACTGTTACAGGGTTACAAGCTCTTGCTTTTATTTTGCATTTAATGTTAGTGTTAAATGAACCCTTTTATTATTAAAGTAATCCCTGAAAGTATATGTACAAAAAGAGTATTTCCATATATACAATACATTTCAGAGTGCTGATTTTGTTGTCTAATGTGGCAAATAGCAATAGCGAAAGATAGGCAGTCAATTTTATAAGTACAGCATAAAGAGCTAATTGAAAAGCTCAGAGGTTGAATGACAAGGATGTCTAATTTGAAATTGTTTAATGTCTGGATTAATCCATGTACACCAAAGGAAAAACATGGTTTAAATCACGGAAAAGATGTTGGGATCTAGGCTTCCAATAAGCAGCTGATGCTGATGTGAACTTTATGTATAATATGCACTATTGTAATAAATTTGATGTCCTGGTTCTGTACCATTGGTTGAGTTCAGCTTTGTGCCTAATGCCACAGAGATAGGTTTTGGTCACCACAGCCCACAACTGGGTTTGAATGGGAAGAGATGGATGGACTTTTGATTCATATACTGTATTATTCTTTTGGATTTGGAAGTTTAAGATCCATGTATGACTTAGACATGTCTGTCTTATCATTTCAGTAAGAGAAAGCTCCTTTGCCTCTCCTGCTTATATAAACCTGAACAATATGCTAGAGAATTTTTTGAACTCCATACATTAAACAAACTGGGAATCAAACTAAGAACAGAACCACTATCCTTTACGCCACTGCAACTTTCTAGAACATAATTATTATACAAGTGAAGAACTAAAGTTGCTAAGTAGATACACAGTGCTACTGTAAAAGGAGTGTCAAAAGCTTTGTTTATTATTGATAAACCTACCATAATTGCATGAAGATGTCAGTTGAGCATGCTATGTTTTTGCTTTTCTTCCATTTTATAAAAAATGCCTTTAATTTTGTATTTAAAAAATACATTAACTTACCACAGTTACTTGGAAAATAACAAATAAATGGAACACATTTAAAAGAAAAAGATTCTTGAGAATGAATAGGCCCCAAGTACCACCATGCAATTTTGGTACAGTTCCAAGTCAGAACAATGAGTTATGCTGAATGGAGGCTCAGTGTTAAAGCATATTGTCTTGGTGTCACTCAAACCCTCATCAGTCTACTTTATGATATTTTTGTCATGTCATGTGTTAAGGTCATCGTTATTTGTCTTAATACCATGGAAGTTTATTCCAGTTAACTCAAAAAAAAATTCCAAAGAAATTGCCTGCTTATAACATCATATATGCGCATACTTTGGTCTAATGACACAACTAGTCAGAAATTCATCACGTGCGTAGCGTTCAATCAAGTATCAAGAAGTGGGCATTAAAGATGTACAATACGCACAACACACAAGGAATGGAAATCCAGTTAAATGGACAGTACACAATTATGTATATAACAAAAAAAAAATTAAAAGATATAAAAACTAGCTGTGGTACCCATCTAAGACGGGTTAAAATCTAAATAATCATTGTAGACTTCAGTGTTAACATTTGCAGTGCACCATGCAGCGCAAAATGTTATATTCAATTTGGTATGGGATTTGTAAAAGCAGTGTTTTCTGATGGGCCATCTATTGGAACGACAAACGAAATGAATTTTATTACTATAAATGTTTGTGATGAACCATCTTTTTTAATGACAGAGTCATAGCAACTGAAAAGACACACAGACAGACTTTCAGACACTTGTCCTTTTATCAAGGGGGCTAATCATTCAAAAACAATAAAACAAAATTCATGTAAATACAGACCCTTACATAACATAGCCCCACCTTTAAGGGTTTCGCTTCCAAAAGGCCCTTAAGCAACACTTTCATCACAACCCCAAAAATAAATTCAAAATCCTCAACAAAAAAGTTTACTGTTTGGTGTGGAGAACCAGGTATGAAGACTCTGGCCTTGTGTGGCAGAAGGTGCTAAAAGTCTTTGGCCCGGTGGGGCATATGAAGTGATATGACTTTGGCCTGATAGTGCGGCAGATTAGGCAAGAAGACTTTAACTTGGTGAAGGCAACTGGATAGCAAGCAGGAATCTTCCCAGAAAAGACAACTGGGCTATAACAGAAAAGCTAAAAGGTGAGTTTTTAATATTTGCATATGCTCCTTGGCTGTAATGAACTGGGGGCCGCCTCCTGGGAGTGCTCTGGCAGCACCCTGACAATAATACAGAGGCAAAGACAGGAACTACAGACAAGAGGTATTCAGCAATGGCAAGCAGAGCAATGGCGGGAGTGTCAAAAAAAATTGAGGCTACAATAGGAAAGGGGGGTACTAATGTTACTAGCAAAAGCAAACATGGGTGAGGGAGTCCATAAGAAAAGACCACATATGCTGAAAGTGACAGATCCTAATTTACAACAACTGAGATAGGAACAGAAGGTTCAAGCGATATGGTTATACAGTATAACTGGTTTGAACACAAATGATCCATCCATCCATCCATCCATCCATCCATCCATCCATCCATCCATTCTCTTCCGCTTATCCAAGATCAGGTCACGGGGGCAGCAGCTTGAGCAGAGATGCCCAGACTTCCCTCTCCCCGGCCACTTCTTCTAGCTCTTCCGGGGGAATCCCAAGGCGTTCCCAGGCCAGCCGAGAGACATAGTCCCTCCAGCGTGTCCTGGGTCTTCCCCTGGGCCTCCTCCCGGTTAGACGTGCCCGGAACACCTCACCAGGGAGGCGTCCAGGAGGCATCCTGATCAGATGCCCGAACCACCTCATCTGACTCCTCTCGATGCGAAGGAGCAGCGGCTCTACTCTGAGACCCTCCCGGATGACTGAGCTTCTCACCCTATCTTTAAGGGAGAGCCCAGACACCCTACAGAGGAAACTCATTTCAGCCGCTTGCATTAGCGATCTCGTTTTTTCGGTCACTACCCATAGCTCATGACCATAGGTGAGGGTAGGAACATAGATCCACTGGTAAATTGAGAGCTTCTCCTTGCGGCTCAGCTCCTTTTTCACCACGACAGACTGATGAAGAGCACGCATTACTGCGGATGCCGCACTGATCCCCCTGTCGATCTCATGAACACAAATGAAAATGGTCTAATTGTGCTTGCAGAAAATTTGTTTTTGGTTGGTTTGGATGAGACATGAGTCTTTCCGTAATAAAACTCAACAATAGGTTTATATTGATTAATTCTTCAAACTATAATCCAGTCTTCACTCTCACGAAAATTCTCATCCTCTTCCAGATATGAGATAATTTTTAAAAAAGATAATGCCTCAGAATGTTTTACAGATTTTTTTTCAGCTTTTTTGAATTAGCCAAAGCAATATGGAGGGTAGATTAACCTTAAGAGTAGACGTGCAATTGTAAAAATTATTTATCTGCCTGATCCAGGGAATTCCATATTAATTCTGTTTGAACCAAGCTTCTAGACAAAAAGTGTTTGTTTATTTTAGAGGACAACATTATGTTGTGATCAGGAGTCCCAAACATAGCAATGTGGTTGTAAGTCCTCATGAACAGACCATAAAGGCAGGACTTAACTTGAACACCCTGCCCAAGGAGTCTTACTCTAAATCCAGCTAGCCTCAAAACTGCTAACTGCTGGATTCTGGCATAGCACACCCCAGACAAAGTAAGCTGGCAAACTAACAAGAAAACTCCTAAAATATTAAAAACTTCACACCAGAAGAAGAATAACTGTACACCTTCAGCTTGTCTGAATAGGACATTTTTTTAAATAAAGACTTTATTAGAAAGAATACAAAAATAGGTTCAAAATGCTCAAAGAGCAAAAATGAGCAAAAAACGAGTTGACTAAAGGCAACCTTAAGCAAATAAATCCAAATTCATAATCTAGAGTATAAAACCAGGTACAGAAGCAAAATAAATCTCCAAAACCAGAAAATCCAACAAATTTAGCAAAACGCACAAAATTCCTTTTCTCAACAAAGTTCTTCAGAGTTTAGCTTAAGCCAGTGTCACATTACACGACTTGTTGTCATGGGGTATGTCAGATTGGGCAACCACATTTGCTGATCTCATCGCTGCGCCACACAACTGAAAATCACTTTGCATGTTAAGTTATGAATTTCCAGCATAGTTGTACTCACCCCATTTTCTGACAGCCAATAATAACCTGCTGCCTGATGGAGTCTGCACTGTACTGGCACTCAGTGAAGGTTAACAGCTGGAGTGAGTTCAGCAGTAATCTCTGCCCTTTTTTACTTTTATCCATTTTGTCATGGTAGTTAAATCCTGTTCTGTTTATGAGGTCAAAGATCCCGTGCTGCCTGATGGAGACAGTGCTGTGCGAAGGGTTAACAGCTGTGGTAAGTCACAGTCTATGTCCTTTTATCTTTGCTCCATTCTGTTTTAATATATAAAACATAAGAAATCAAAAAGACAAGCCTATCTTCTGTTTATGAGGATCAAAACATGCACGTTACTTATTTCTTGTTGCTACATTTTATGCATTGTACTTCTTAATGAGCATTCTTTGGTTATCAGCTCTCCTGCACACACAGTCCCCCCTTCCGACTAAAGAGAAAAAAAAACCTTTTTCATTTTATTTTAGCCAGTTTCATAAGAGTGCCCCACTGAGTGTTACTGAATAAAAGTTGTCTAATATGTCATTGGATTTACTCAGCTCTGGCCTTAAATAGTCGGAGTGTGTGCTCAGAAGCAGTGATTTCAGGCTGGCCTCGTCTCACAAAGAATGGAAGACCAGTTAAAGGGACAATATTTAACTTTGAACATAACAGAAAAAATATAAAGATGTGAAACAGATCATTAAAAAAACAAATAAAACATAAAATACACATTAATACAGATTCTTACATAACAATTTTGTACATGATTTAACAAATATTACCCACCAGTTCTATCTGCAGTTTTTAGCTGCAGGTTGTTGCAATGCATTGAAAGTTTATTGACGTACCACACTGGGTTCCCAAGGTAGGTGCCTAATTCACCAGTTTTGTGTAAAGGGTCAACACTAGGGCACACACTTACTCACGTGTACTATATAGTGACTCAGTGTTAAGTTTGGCCTTAACAATCGGCGCAAACTTAGTATTTTTGAAATATACATTGGGGGGAGAGAGTAATCTCTAAAAATCCATGTACACATAATAGAGAACATGTACATTTCACACAAATAATGATGGACCTGGGATTTGAATCCAAGAGTGTGAGATAATGGTTCTAACCACTAAACCAGGCATATTGTAATTTCCAATCTATTAATAATCTTTTTTATTCTTGTAGCTATATATGGCAATTCATTTTAAGTTAAATATTGATGATGTACCGAATGCGGTTTTAATTCTCATGTAAAATATAATCTTATATGTTATATTTATTCTTGTTGTTTGTTGATGCTGACAATGCCATCTATCCATCCATTTTCCAAACCTTGAAAGTATATTTTAAAAATTAATTTTTTTTTGATTATTTCTTTCAAATATTTTTAAAGTCACAATAAAAGAACTATATGTGATTTTGTACTATGCAAGTCAGCAATATCTTTGTGAAATAATGTAATACTTTTGTGAAACCATGGACTGCAGAAAGCATCTCCAGTAAAAGGTCCCGGAGATGCTGGGATGTGTAGCTTTACTCCATTACTTAATTTTTCTTTTTTTTTTTTTCTTTTTTTATTTCTTAGTATTTTTCTTATTATTTGTGCACACACAACACACCACAAAGCATACGTAATGCTGAGTGTTGACTGGCACTGTGAACTTTCTATTGATAACCATGTGGGAAATAGGATCGGCTTTTTCAAAAATACAATGCTTTGTTTTGATTAAAACAATGTAATTGGTTTATTTCAGATCTATGGTCATGTGTGCATAGTACAGTACAATGAAATTCATATTATGCTTGACCATCTTGCATCACGTGGCCACTGTCTTTGTCTGTCCGCCCAAATCTCAAACTGTGGGTTATGCAAAATATCACAGCACAAAATAGAATTGGTAGAGATGAGTTTTCTTTCAGAGATGGTTTTGCAACACTGATGCTTAACTTTCTTTCACGTGTTGGATTTCAAAATAAACTTATTAAAAACAAAATTTTAGGTTTTTAAATTTATTTTTGCTGATGAACATTGCTCTCTAGGTTTTTGGCAATGTCATGCACCCCTTTTTGGATCCAAAAATTACTCAACAAAAGGATCCAGATGACAATTGCTAAACACAACCCATAATGAGACAAAAACGCATATACTTAGACAAAAACTGTAATCCAGAGAGGTAATAAAAGTGTTATCCAAAGTGGCTAAGAAAAACATTGTAGAGCTGCAGTCTTATCTGAGATCAGGCCTTTGCCAGTGCTCCTATTTAAACTGTGTGCGCAGAAGAAAGTGTCCTCCTATTAGTCACAGTGCACTGCCTGATGGGAATTGCAGTTCTTATGGCAGCAGATGAGATGTAAGCAGTGGGGTTTTTTTTATATACACTAAAAACATTTCCAGGAAAGGTTAGGCTTAGGGTTAGGGTTAGGGTCAATTGATTACATTTTGCTGATTGTGAAATGACATAGTCTTTTCAATATTTTTTGTCAAGCTGCGAATTCAATTTCACTGGAATCATTGGCCCTTTACTAATAATAGTTTATAATAATAATTCCGTGATCTATGCATGAAATAATGCAATACTTTTGCAAAATTAAGCAATAATTATTACAAAATAAAACAGTTCTTTTACGAAGATAACACAATAATTATTGTGAAATAAAGCCATCGATATTTTTTTGAATTGGTGGGAATAAGCTCCTACAGAATAAGGCATGCAAGAAATAAAAAAACATTACAAGGAATTTTAATTATAAGAGAGGTCTTTTGCTATTTCAGTAATATTTAATTTACTGCATAAATGAATGCCTCAGATCTAAAGCTTCTCAAACACACACACTAGTTGTATAAAACTTACATTTGCACAGAATCATTTTTAAAATCTTCTTGTTACATACAGAAGACTGTAAAGCCTTGACCAAATGCGTCTCTGTATACATTTGTCGGTTTTTCTGTTTGGTCTGATGTAGCCTGTATTTCATTTAAAGACAATACTGTTTCATAATTATACAGTGTCTTCAATTTTCTAAAACTGTCACTGGTCTGGCAGTCTCTCTTATAGATATTGTGCATCTTGCTGCACGCCCCTTGTTCTCTGCAATAATAACCAGATCACCATCCATTTATGAATGGCCATTCTGCAGGCTCAGATACAGTTCAACATTTCCTGCTTACAGTTATAGTAAGAAAAACCTACCGCTGCTCTTTTGCATGAAAACATTCATAACCTCATTTCATTTATTTCTGCAACATCCAAAATCACCATGCTAATGTAATTAAATTGTCTATATGAAATTATAATGTGATTTGAAATGTTTAGTTTCTATGGTTACAGTGTAGGAACTACAGAGACAGCAAACATCTGGTGTGTTTATGTGGTCCATAACCATAGATATGTGGAATAAATTACCAAGGATGGTGGTTGACAATAGTCCTTTGTGGACCTTAACAACTTGATTGGAAGCTATTTTGCAAATGTTAAGGGAAAAAAATTAATGAGCTACACTGGGTTCAATGGATTGGTCTTGTTAAAATTTTTCTTATGTTTACATACAGTATATAAGTTTTGTGGAGGACGATCCAGTTGAAACCAGGCATGCAAACTGTTTAAATATCATGCAGGACAGGAGCTGGGCCTAAAGATATACTGGCAGAGAGATCACTCAAAATTGGGAATACTTGCAACTATGCCAGTCAAACTAAGCTGCTATTAACTCCAATAAAGTGTGCAATTTAAATGAAATGTGTGCCCTGTCCCCAGCTGGTAGTAGAGTGGCATTTTGCCTCTTGCTACTCATTGAAATTTCAAGGCAACCTGACGTTAGCCTGTCCTTTAATTAGAGCAATGAGACTCAGGTTTGCAGGGACACTAGTGACCATGAAAGGAAATTATAGAAGGGCAACTCCGGAAGTTATCATTAGAAGATAGCTAGAAGTAGACCCTAGCCTAGGTTTAATAATAATAATAATAATAATAATTCATTACATTTATGTAGCGTTTTTCTCAGTACTCAAAGCGCTATTCACACAGGGAGGAACTGGGAAGCGAACCCACAATCTTCCACAGTCTCCTAAAATCCACATCTGACTGGCTACAAACTTAGTGTAGAGTCAAGAAGTTAATAATGGACACATTATCCACTTCTAGAAATGTTGTGATCAGGCCATTAGTATTTTTTATTTATGTTAAATATTTTAGTTGTTGTGATTAAGGTTCCTTCTTATTCATTTGCTTCATGTGCGACAATATTGTTGTTGCTAACTGTGCACTGTTGTTATTATGTGAGCAGCCTTTTTTTACACATGTTATATGTCTGTGTGTCATTTTAAATTACAGTTTAAAATATTAATGTATTACACCAGAAACAAACATTTTTGAATACCTTTTCAATTCGGGAGTCAGGAAAAAGCTTTTTACACTAGGGATTTCAGATTATGACCTACAATTTTTAGATTTCATATTAGAGTTTTTTTGTCCTTTTTCAGCCAATATCCATTTAGGACAATTTTTTGGTCTTTCTTCTACTGCTTACAAAAAAACAAAAAGAAGAAGAAGCAGTAAGAGAAAGGAGAAATACAGAAGATGTGATTAAATGAATACCTGATTCTAATTATCAGTTTAATTATGTTGATTTAACTAAGGAACAATTTCACGCTGTGGCAATGCTTAATGACATTGCTCATTAGACAAATGAAGTAAGTTAGAAAGTGTTATTTGATCACTCATGTGTAATGAATGATGGTTTTGGTGCTACAGGATATACAGTAGTCCATGTCACCGTTGCACTATTTACATTAGTATTTTTGGTTGTATAAATTTCTTACCATTATTCTGGTTGCACCATTTTCTGTTCCGTTTTTGGATAATCACTATCATTTTGTGTTCAATCCTTGCATGGCCTGCCATGGCCAGATTATTTATTGTTCTTATGCTCAATGCTGAGCAGTTGACATGGAGGTCACATGATGTACTGTGTCATCATGCCGTACCTCTACAGGATGAAGGTGGGCAGCTTCTCAAATCTAAGTTTGTGGATTTCTTCTAAAAAAACAAAGTGTCATAAGTATTAATTAGGAGCAAATTGTACATGTTACTTGGAAGACGTTTTCTTTGAGTTTTTGGCTAAAACTTATTCAGTGTTCTAGCTTTGATATATATTTGATGTTGATAGTGTCTTTCAATATTCTGACTTCAGCCCTTATAAAGACTATGATTTTTGCCAGAATCATTTTTTGCTCTTCATCTCTTAGAAGATGTCCACAATATTAGGTGCCCCTCATTTATTCCAAAATTTTGAAATAATAGGGTTATGATTTAGTTCCAGTTGTATGTTTTTTTTTTTGGCTTGCCTGTGGTATTTGGTTGGATCTGTTCAGAATTATTTAAGGTTTTGGAACATGTAGATTCTAATTCTGATAATGGTTAGCTTTTTTACAGGTTGGGATGTTTTAACTATGGACAACAGCTGTCCTTCAGAACTCAGTCCATGGATATGCCTCTTCACACTCGGTGAATGATTGTACACTCTATCCTGTTTTGACTTTCACCTCTGGGCCTCTCTCTACTCACCCCTTTACGTTTCACTTTATTTTCAGTCTAAGAACAAGTTGTTAGGATTAGAGTTTCCCCAAAAGAATTTATTTATTTTTGTGTCTTTTTCATTTTGTTTTTCGTGAGTGATGCCATTTTGTGGAATTGTTGCTACTATTTGTTGTTAGGTAAGCACCCTGGAAGTGAGCTGCTGTGACATCACAGGGCTACGGGTATAAAGGCCATGATGGACACTTCCTATTAATCTGAGTTTACAGAGTGAAAACTAAGAGGTTAGCATTATTTTTGATTGTGATCTTAGCAAACCAATTGTTAAAAACATAACTAATACTGCAATTTTAAAATCTTGATTTTTGGCTTGACAACTGTGTCTTTGGCTTCCCGTTTACAAATTTCTGCCTGTTTTCTCATCCATATCTTATCTGCTCTCCCATTCTAAATTATTGTCTGCCTTACTCTTTCTGACAGAACAAATAGAAATTAGAAGGGGAACAAAAATCTTTGGTGGCACGGTGGCGCAGTGGTAGCACTGCTCCCTCGCAGTAAGGAGACCTGGGTTTGCTACCCGGGTCCTCCCTGCGTGGAGTTTGCATATTTTCATTGTGTCTGCATGGGTTTCCTCAGGGTGCTCTGGTTTCCTTCCAAAGACATACAGGTTTGGTGCATTGGCGATCCTAAATTGTCCCATGTGTATGTGCCCTGTGGTAGGCTGGTGCCCTGCCTGGGGTTTGTTCCTGCCTTGCGCCCTGGGATTGGCTCCAGCAGACCCCCGTGACCCTGTGATAGGATATAGTGTAAGAGTATAGAGTAAGAAAGATGACTTTATTAGGTAAAGGAATGTTGTTCAGGTTGTACAAGAAACTATTCTCATTTTTATTATAATTATGACTCATTTTTATTACTATTAGAGGTATTAAATATGACTTGTACGATTAACTACATGTAAGGTAGTTTCTCATATCCAAAATGCCAGATAGAGAATAAAATATATTGACTTTAATGTTTATTACAGTGAGTACAAAAAAAATAAACCCCATGGAAAGCCACTAAGAAGATTATCATGAAAATTAAAAAATGTAAGTAATAATGGGGGTGGCATGGTGGCGCAGTGGGTAGCGCTGCTGCCTCGCAGTTGGGAGACCTGGGGACCTGGGTTCGCTTTCTGGGTCCTCCCTGCGTGGAGTCTGCATGTTCTCCCCGTGTCTGCGTGGGTTTCCTCCGGGCGCTCCGGTTTCCTCCCACAGTCCAAAGACATGCAGGTTAGGTGGATTGGCGATTCTAAATTGGCCCTAGTGTGTGCTTGGTGTGTGGGTGTGTTTGTGTGTGTCCTGCGGTGGGTTGGCACCCTGCCCAGGATTGGTTCCTGCCTTGTGCCCTGTGTTGGCTGGGATTGGCTCCAGCAGACCCCTGTGACCCTGTGTTCGGATTCAGCGGGATGGAAAATGGATGGATGGATGGAAGTAATAATGGATATGCACAGAAAACACAACCCTCCAAAGATGAGTATTTGTCAGGAAGGCAATGAAGATGCCCTGGGCAATTCTAAAGAAATAAGTCTTTCACCTCTGAGACGCAGGTTATGATGCATAGGCATGTCAAGAAAATTTTCAAACAAAGCTCACATCAATACCCAATTTAAATGCACATTATAAAGCAACACAAAAATCAGCATTGAGAGGTGAATTGTCACTTTATTTTTGAATTCTACAAGTTTTCATTTAGTAAGCTGTTACCTATAGAAAGTAGGTTTATTTTTAATGTGGATGTTATATTTTTGTAACCATTTTATGGCACTTGGGTCAATGAAATTAACCTGCCCTAGATCTAAATCTCTTATAGTTCAGGCCGAGAGATAATGAATATGGTGATATATGTTGCAGCTTCTTTGAAAGCTAAAAATGTTAATGACTATAGAACACACCAAAGTATATAAAAGATCCTCTTTCTGCAAGTACAAAGGCACACTGTTCTTGTTTATGAGCTTTCTTATCTCAAAAGTTCTTTTGATTGACTTTGAGGCCACTGACTCACAGACACCTGCATACTTTCTACAAAGAAACTAACAGAGCTGAGTAAGGTAATCCACTAAAGTCGTTTCAACCACACACAGAGTTTCTAAGGCAGACCTCACCTGGGTCATCAGCTGACCCTGTATTTGAAGACTAAAGTGAGTAATAACACACAGCCTCATAATGGAACTGCAAGTCAGCACTGTTTTCACAGCCTAAACCACCACTGTCTGTCATTCAGTTGATAGCCAGTGTGTCAGTGCCAGCTGTCTCATTAAGGTCACTATAACCTGCGGGTATTGTCAAGTATGCCTTAATCATCAGGCTTTTGTGTATGCTGCCATTGTATACCAAAACGTCTAAACACAGGCTGAGTAAAAACTCATAGGGATTAAACGAAATGCTTTACTAAAAAGCAACAACATAATTTTGTTGGTTGGGGGTCGGGGTACAGTGGTTAATGTTGCTGCCTCACAACCCCAAAGTTATTACTTCAGATCCAGGCCCGGGTTCTAGCTATGCAAAGCTTTTCTTTGCTTGGGTTTTTCTCTGGGTACACTAGTTTCCCTCTCACATTCCGAAGATGTGCTTTGGTAGGTTAAATTGTTCCTGTACGATTAAGTGATCATAGGTATATGTGCGAGTATCCCCTGGGCATCTTGGGTTGGTTCCTGCCTTGTACTTAGTGTTGCCAAGATAGGCACCAACTCCCCACAACCCTGAACTGGTAAATGTGATAGAAAACATGTGGATGGATAGACGGATCACTTATTGTCAATGTATTTTAAATAAAATGAAAGATAAACATATAAAAAACTTGGAATGGAGTAATTCATAAAGTAATTTCACATTAATGATGTTTCAGGAAATGACTTGACAAAAGATTTACAGTACAATACCACTGATTGTACTATACAATGAAATGAGAGTAAAATGCACAGGAAATTGAATAAAGTGAAAAATTTCAGGAATATTTAATTTGAAACTAACCATAAACAAGCTGCATAGATAGACTGGAACAGGGGTGGTTTCATTCTTCTACATGTCAGCCTTTACAGATTTAGGTGTGTGAGTCTGGGTGTGCTAGTGTATGTTAATGTGTTTCCATTTCTTTCTCTTCATCATCTGGCATGGGCTCTGGTAGGCCAAACAAGCAGTTAGCTATCTTCACTTCTAAATTTTTTGAGTGTACAAGTGCATACTGTATGTATGTGTGTATCTCAAAAACTACTCATGCCAAAATTTTACAAAGTAATAGGCCTGGTCCTATGACTAAATGGAGCAGACTGAAAAAATCCAACATAAATTAAATAATTTCTATGGAAGTTATGGCTGGACATTGATCAAACAACTTTTGAAGAATATGGAGATAAGTACTGGACCAAAAACAATAGATTTGGAGCCTGTTAACAAGGCAAACATGAAGCAACTTGTTTGAAAAAGATTGGTTGATTTTTGCAGAAGTTGTTCTTGTACATACATTCACAGACACATACACATACAATATTGGTACCAGACAGGAAGGGTATGAATCCTTCTTTTATTCCGGCCAGGAGGCCATAATGGAAGAAGCAGGTGAAGAGGCTCACTTGAAGCAGTTCATTCCCATACACTGCAGGTGGTAGTGTTCTTCAAGGATGGACCACTTTAAGACACCTGCAGGGTGGCATGGGAGTTGGAGTCAGGATCCTCAGCTCCTGTCAGGGTCTTTTCGGACTGCCAGAGGGCACTGCCATGGGAGGACTGTCACGCATGACCAAGAAATGCTCTGGACAACCTGGGTAGGAGATTGGAAGCAGTTTCAGGGACTAGTCTAAAAGAAAGCTTGCTGTTTCACTTAATTCGGGAAGCAGTGGGCATCACTCTTTTGGAGGAGGAAGGAGGACTGGGAATGGTTTATTTTTCTGGTGATTGTATGTGGATGGCAATTATTTATTTGAACCTGGAATTGTGTCGTGTATTGGTGTGTCTGTGGTTTGGGGCTCGGTGGTGCCCCCTATGTGGTTGCAACAAACACCATGTTAAAATCAAGTTTTCTTGACATTTGAACATCTTAGAATCTGAATTTGAACTTGATTGTGTATTTTTGACCATATCACCACACTTCCGAAACCTAACAATGTCAATACAAATTTAAATGCAAAAAAACATGTTTTAATGTAAACTGTAAAATAACACTTTTAAAGCCACTTAATAGAACTCAGAGTTGTAGGGAGCTGCAACCTTTCACATCCACTGCAGAATACAGACCATAAACCAGCCCTGGACGGGATGACAGTTCACCACAGGACTCTCTCACATATACCCACATTGATTACAAGGGTCCAAAATTAAAGTCATCAATGAACTTAACCTGCACTGATTTGGGGAAGTGGGAGGAAAACTGCACTGAGGAAGACAAGCAGTCTGCACATGGACAACAACCAGGCATGGAGTTCAGATCCAAGATGCTGGGTTCATGAAGTAATAGCTCAAACAACCGCACTATCATACCACCCATGTTACATTGTAAGGATGGAATACCTCACAAATTATTGAAATTTTGTGGACTTTCTTTTGTAATAGAAAACTCTAATATGTGAACACATACAGTCCTTTTCTCATGCCCAAAAATCTGGTAAAATATATTTCACTGTAAATTTGTACATTTGGCATCATATTATTACTCTGAAGATAATAAATCCACACAACATAACAATTTACCACCAATTCAGGTGGCAAAGATTCAGAGCCTAACATCTCTTAGGGATATGCAAGATAAACCAGAGTACCTGGTGAAACAAACATACAGACATAGGAAGAAGGTACAAACTGCACACAGGCAGTTTGACCAGGATGCTAAGATATTAGAGACCATTAGAAAATTCTGGGTTTGCTTTGATTTTCTGGTATAAGACTTCTCTTTTAACCTTGGCTTCTACTATTTTTCCTACCTTAATAATATGTCTAAATCCACCATTTAGTATGTGTTATAGAGCCCCTATTGGGTGTTTCTGCATCCTTGAAGATGGAGCCCTAACATAGTGGGAGATGATTTTGCAGTACTGTGTAGAGTGGATGGTCTGTCTTATGGTTATGGTTAGCTGGTACAAGAAAGGTTACTCTTTCTGAGCCCTGCTGTCTGCATGTGTGTGTTTGCTTAATCATTTATTCTTTTTTGTTACCCCATTTTCACTCCTCTAAAATGGCCTGATATGCTGTCTACACCTGAAAAAATAAATAAATTAAAGCAAGTAGAAAAGTATTTATATCATGACATTAATTCTGTTTTCTTATTGTAAGAATTATTGACTTATCCAAAAATTTTTATGTATGATTATTTAGCTAACTTTAAAAATCTCGACAAGTAAATTTTGCTTACCCCATTATTTTTTTTTGCTAAATAAAAGCAAAATAGTTCCCATTTTATTTTTTTGTCTAGGTTTTGTTCCCTGTTAGTCTGTAATGAGAAAACCAGATTTTAAAAAATAGACAGAGGCCTGTTTTCCTGTTTAAGCTCAATGAGAACTGAAGCCAGGAAAACATCCATGAACTGAGTACCAATCCATTACTCACAGATACATCAAGGAATCTAATAGAATGTATTTAGACTATAAGAGTTCACAGAGGAACGTTAAATGAAATCATTCAAAACATAAAACCTCCACAAAGAAGGTACTACATTCAAATGAAACTTCATGTGTTTTTAGGCATCGCTCCACCAAGTGACATACAGTATACTGTACATGTGAGGTGTACCCTTTTACTGCACTTAAAGCGGGACTCATCTAAAACCACAAGATTAAGAAAGGTGCAGATTCAGGGCCTCTCTCCCCTCTGAATTCTTGACACATATTTGTGTTGTTGAGCTGAACAAAGATACTTCTGCAGCTGTACCATTAAGCAACATCTGTTTGGCTAGCCTTCTGAACTTAATCTGATTAATCAAGATACAGTAAGCTAAGACATCTTTTCATTCTGAAACTCTGTTTGTTAGCCATTTGTACAAATATACAAGTATGGTGACCACTAGGAACTGTTACTGGACCTACTGAAAAACTGCTTTTCTTGGTTCTGCTGTGCTACAGTTTGTGACACTGCCATATTGATAAACTGCTACACGAAAACGTAAGAAGTAACATCAGAGATATTAGAAGCCAGGATGAAAGAAGTTTTCATGTTGGACTGCCCAATACATACTTGTAATATTGCGTGATGCCCTGGAGGAGATGGCAACTGGTTGGCATACAGTGGGTCATTAGAACTACCACTTTGCCTGTTATAACTAACGGAGATGTAATTCCAACAGAAATGCTGTTTACTGGAGTTTCTGTTTTGATGTCTCTAAAGTAATGCTAATGAATGTTTACAGCACTTTCGTGATTTGCATTGAAAATGCTTACTATTTAACTTGTTTTTTTTACGTTGATGTATGTAACTGACATATAATTTAACCCTTTGTTTACTGCATTATTGCTGTACACTTGTGCAGGCTCTCTCAACCTGTACTAAGTGAACAGTACTATAAAACAAATAAACTAAGTTTAAATTTAATAGATTGTGCCATACCAAAAGATGCCCTCATTATAAGCTTTGTAAGTGAAAGCTGACCTCTTGTCTACTCTGATGACAACACCTATGCACCCATGTGCAATGCCTGGAAATAAAGTTTAACTCAATCAGCAGAAAAATATAAATTCCCTTAAAACCAGGCATTCATCTCTCTTACTTTTTCTCATAGAAACTGGAATTGATCTTCCCTTGTAACTCATGGGACAGAGAACTCTTTGAACATCTTGGGGAACTGTGCCACAATGTTCAGCTCTTCCAAGCCCCAGCTCTATATCAGTTGCTCAACCAAATTAGGGAGATGAAATCTTACTTCAAGGCAGCAATTGCCATTCCTGGATTCCTAAAGAAAAGAACTATATTCACAAATTATCAGCATGCCAGAAAGAGTCACACTTTTCCCTGTGATGCTGTAACTGACATAGCAAAGAGCCTGCTTTCCAATGCAAGCTGAGGGTGACCACATCACAGACGTTGTGGACTCCAAAACAAACACAAATTTTATAATTAAACTCAAAATCATAGACAGTGTCAGCCAACACAGCATCGGATATCTCCTTGAAGGGCTAGTATTATAAACCTGCATTAACAATGGCAAGATTATTTAAAAGTCTAAACTATTAGTATCCAACAGCAAATGTTTTACGTTCTCATATGCAGCTGTTACATTTTAGCAAGGTCAGTAATAACTGAGTCAGGTAAACCTTTACAAGTTTTTGCCTAAAAAGCAAGAAAATAGCCTTGAATTAAAGCATAACAAGAAAACATTACCTAGATCTGTGAATTAGAGCAAGTGGTGAGTGAACTATGACGTCACACAAAACGTTTCAAGGAGAAAGCAATCAATGAAACGGCTTTTAAAATGGGAAACTAACCTTTTTTGTAAATAAAATAAGAGCAGACAATTTTTTTGTGTTTCATTTTTTTTTAATCTGCCTTTTCCCTGTTTTTTTATGTCTATATACTATATATAATATAAGCTATTATACAATTTCTTTGCTTCAGGTGTTAAAAAAATAATAAAAAATTATTTTAGTTTTGTTAAAAGAAATGTGATTAAGGAGCTTTAAAATAATCAAAATTTTGGGAATCCTGATCAACTGTGAAAGGTAATGAAATGTCTTATTATTTACTGGCTTATCCAAACATGAAGCTGATAATTAATTGAATGGCATCAATCCACCATTCATCTTGCCCTTCAAAAGTATTTATTAGTATAGAGTGAATGCATCATTATTATACTAAACATCCAAGGTTTCCATGACATATTAATTGTTGTTGCAGGTCTACCCTTCATTGTCTTATGAGCAAACACCCAACAGACAAAAACAGATGGAAAATCAGAGAGAAAGAGGAGGTAATTTAGGAGGCAACAATGTCTCGTAATTACAGGGACTCGGGTTCAGTTTGCATTCACTTCTCTTCCTGAATGAGTTGATTTGTTGTACGCTGCTTTACTATAAAGTCTTAAAGAAATATAGTTGATTGATTAGCTGTCTATTTAAAATTGGCCCTTGAAGGTTTGGTGGGGTGGAGGGATGTGTGCAATAGACTTGAGCCTCTCTCAGAATTTACTCATAATGTTCCCAGGCCAGGTTCTCACTCCTCATGTCCCTCTAATGGAGAAAGGCGAATTAGAAACAGGATGGATATTTTAGGTGATTATAAATTGACAAGCTATATTTGGATGAACACTGTTTTTATTTAAATTGTCATTATGAGAACATTAATTAAACATTGTTTTTAAGGTAAGCAATAATAAGGAAATGACCAGGGTGCCTTTCTCTCTCTACAAAGTGTAGAGAGCTGTTAATTCTTCTTCTTCTTCTTGTTATTCAGGCAGTTTATCATCTTAGGATATTTATGTAGTGTTTCCTTAATCAAGTTGGAGGCACCTCAAATGTATACAGAAGTGATACAGTAGAATCTTTTGGGATCAATATTATTGAAGTAGTAGGAACTACGTTCCTAATAAAACTGTAATGTTTACATGGATGTATTATGATAGCTAGTGTATAATAGTATTATTATATAAGTAATTATAACTTTATTAATACAAATTTTTCAGAATTTCTGTCAAAGTTCAATTTTATATGCAAAGAGCCCAGTTGTTTCTTGTGGTTATATTTTCCACACCCTTGCTCGAATTAATCTTTAAATTTCTCCCAAGGACCTCTGGCACTATTGCTAAACACAGTGATACTCTATCTCCAAACTGACAGATTAGCTATCTTATTTTGACTCAACAGTTTCCCATTCACACATTAGCTATACACTTCAAACAACAAAAATCAGTGTTTTCCTTCTGTAAATAATACTTTTTCTTTAGAACACACTGCCTAGCCTTGCATTCTCTATCAATATCCAACTCTATTTCCAACCAAATCCACCTTGAATAAGCTGGGGAGAGGTTAGTTCTGATCATTTTATACATTACCTCTCATTAACTATAATGATTAAGTTCATTACATTCATTGTTCAGATATCCCTTATAATTTCTTATGTATGGTATGCTGTCAGACATGTGCGAATAGAGGGCATCTTCAAGCTTATTTGCTACTGCAGTTACCAAGTAATGTACTGCAACTTATTTGCTACTAAAGTGCCAAGTAGTGTGGAGGACAGTAGGACTTTAGGGACCTTCAAAACTAAATTTATTTTGGAAGAATTAAGTGTAGAGGACTGGCAGGTTTTGTTGACCTGAATGTTCTGTTGGCGTTCAGATTGTTCTAATTTACTGCAACACTAATCTGGGTTGTTCACATTTTCTCCCCTTTCTTCCCCCAGAATGGAAGACTGAAGACACGGGGAACTGTGATGTCACTTCCGCTTCCACCAACAAACCTCCCTCTACATGCTAGGAGTGTAGTATTCAATAACGCCACCACTGGATGGAGTTAGTTGATGTATGGCTCCCATCTGAAGAAGATGTTCTACCACAACACCAACTGACAATTGTTTCTCAATTAATTTGGTCTTTTAGGTCAATTCATCTATCAATAATATGGGATTCACCCCACGGTGCTCCAACTATTTATCTCATCTCATCTCATTCTTGCAATGCACAAACTACATAACAGCCCGTCAGTCTTCACTGTATGTAGTGCCGTTCTTAGTATTCACAATTACAAGGTGCTCTTCAGAGTAAATATGCTTACAATACTGTTTTAAACTGAAAAAGGCAATGAACAGTTATAATGTACTGTAATACTGGCAGAAAGCAGATAGAAGCTCTTGTTTTAAAGTATGTACCCTGTCTATGTGTGATGGTTATGGTGAAATGCTGCTCTGTTGCATCCCATAACTGTTTGCCCACAAGATCTTCAACTTGCCATAAATAATTCTTGAGATGTATTAATCATATGAAGCCATTTAGCTTCCTTCAGAAACTTTCATACTCACTCCCCCTGCCAGTTTAATTGTATTGCATTCAACTTTTAAACTTAGACCACTGTGTAACATTAAAGAAGTGCATACATTCTGAATTCAACATTTACTTTGCTTTGTTTAATTTCTGAGTTTTTCAGTTAATCTTTTAATTTCATCTACAGGGATGTGTGTCTATTTATTATGTATCTCTTAATCCTGCTATCGGATTGTTCTCACTTTCACAGTACTATTTTAAATTGTGAAAATTGAAATTAAGGCTGAAATTACAGTGATCTTGAAACTGTGCCGCAGTTGATTGTTGGTTATACTAGCATTGAAACACTTACTAAATCTTTAAAGTCTTGCAATTCTGAATGTAGTTCTGCCAGATTTTTTAATAACTGTTATTGCATTTACTTTAGGAAAGCATGGCGAGCCAGTATTTAGTCATGCTGTTTGACACCTGCTAATTCAGAGGTGTCATTTCTAGACTGGTCACTGCTTCCATGGAGTGTTCTTTTTCACCCTGACAATAAAACTGATTTCCTCTTGATTCTTATTACATTCATAATTAGGGTAGTAAAAGTTATTGGGTAGCTTTAGACTTGCCAGATGTGAATAAATGTCCCTTTAAATGTGTGTTTAGCCACTGACACCTTATAGTGGAATGATGCTGCATTCCATTTGAAGTGGGGAGTCGGAATTTCCAAGTTTCTAGTTTGAATTTTCAACTGGTATACCCACTTAAGTCAGATTTCCAACTCAGAAACTCAGGACTGGTCTGTCAAGCCTGAGTTTGTCCAACTTTAGATTATGATGCTAATCCAAAATGGCAATGTACAAAAACTTTAGTGAAAGCTGTAGTATTGCACTGTTTATTAGCACTTCTGTCTATTTGTGTATTATTAAATCAGTCGTACACACAGTACTGTCCAACTTCTATCAGTGAACGTGTTTGAATATGCAAAATACCACATAGTGCATTGTTATCAACTGCTATTTATTCCATTGGTGTAAGTACGACTTAGCATTCCTGGACATGTTCATATTGGTTTTCTGAATGTTTTACTGGAACGCGGTCAACTCAGGTGTGACAATATTCCCAGCTCCAACTTATAATGTGTGCTGGGCTGGCACCCTGCCCAGGGTTTGTTTCCTGCCTTGTGCCATGTGTTGGCTGGGATTGGCTCCAGCAGACCCCCGTGACCCTGTAGCTAGGATATAGCGGGTTGGATAATGGATGGATGGAACTTATAATGTAAATGGAATGCAGCATAAGCTTGTTTCAAACAACCAACAGATGGATGGATGGATGGATATAAAAAGTCATTGCTTTATCATCCATTGCTAACTAGTCTTAGACTAGTTTACCTTTTAATTTACTTTGCCTTTGTTTGCATATTACCATCAGTGTGAGGCTTATAGTCAGGCAACACTTCAAAGGCTGCATAAGAAATATTTATATGCAAACATATTTGTATTTTTGTAATTATATATATATGTATGGGGCGGCACGGTGGCGCAGTGGTAGCATTGCTGCCTCGCAGTTAGGAGACCTTGGTTCGCTTCCCGGGTCCTCCCTGCGTGGAGTTTGCATGTTCTCCCCGTGTATGTGTGGGTTTCCTCCCACAGTCCAAAGACATGCAGGTTAGGTGGATTGGCGATTCTAAATTGGCCCTAGTGTGTGGGTGTGTTTGTCTGTGTCCTGCGGTGGGTTGGCACCCTGCCCAGGATTGGTTCCTGCCTTGTGCCCTGTGTTGGCTGGGATTGGCTCCAGCAGACCCCCATGACTCTGTGTTCAGTTGGAAAATAGATGGATGGATGGTTGGATGTATGTATATATGTGTGTGTGTAATTATATGCATATTTTGTGTGTTATTTTAATTTTCTTTAAATGTATTACAGAATATTTGTAGATATGTTGAATATTTTAAGTTTGTATAAAGGCAAATGTAACTCACATCCTCAAAAGAACCACAAGTGAGTCAAAGCCCATCATGACAGCACTGAGCACAAGGCAGGAATCAGCACTAGATATGACAGCAGCCCATCATAGCTCCAGATTAAAGTTGCTAATTATCTCAACATTCATGTTGTTGCAGATATGGCAAAAGAAGTCAGAGTACCCAAAAGAAAATCCATTCAAACACTCAGGGAACTTTGAAACTCCACAGCAACAATGAATGAGTACACGATTCAAACCCAGGACGGTGTATCTGTGAAGCAGAAGCACTAATCACTGTGATACAGTGCTCCCTATTGATGAGCGGATATGGTTTATAAAAGTAAACTTAGTTCAACTGAATTCTATTAAATTTGAATTCCACGGTGAGGATGAATCAGACTAAAACTAGAGAGCCCCAGATATTAATTTAGCCTGACATAACCTTTTTAGAGAACCCAAAGCTAATGTCACCATTCATCATTTGCTTTTGTGGCTTTACAAAGGCCAGACTAAGAGGAACTGTGTATTACAGAATGTGGTTACACAGCCTAAAATAGGTACAATATTAGACTTTCCTCATAATGTCAGTAGATGACAAATTAAATAGATGAGATACTGCATTCATTCAGGAAGTTTTTTTTTTCTTTTAAATGAAAAAACCTCACATGTGGAAAAATTGAAAATGAATTATATGGTAAAACCACTATATTATAAAAAATAATACTTAGAGCATGAGGCACTTCTTTTGAACTACTTAACAAGAACTACAGCTGCATACGTCCAATTCAGAATGCTTTTCCTGTAACTGTTTTGATATTGTTATCTGTGCACATAAAATTCAGATAAGAAGCATACAGTAACCTAATAACCATCCCTGTATCAGTAAAGAATGCCCTTTTCATAGTTAAGCTAGTGCAGCTTATCATAAATTGTGCTGGATGTTAATGCTGTCCTTCAGCACACAACGGTCCACCGGGTAGCCAGTGGCAACTTTGTGCACATTTTCTCATAAAAATGCTCTTCACAGTAGATACAGTTTTCTGTCTCTATAAATTAAGTCAGAAGCCTCCCTAGAGCACATTTAACTTCTACGCACTATTTCAAGTTTCATAGACCTTTGGTTTGTGCTAAAGCTAGACCTATTTTTTTCTGTGTCTAACATGAAACCTAATCTGTCAGTTTCCACTTGCAGCCATCTGTGAAGTTAATGGTTCATTATAAGTTGCAACTATGTTAATGATATGCAAAACACTGTAAATTAAAGACAGGATAAATACATTTAAGCTAATAATTTTTACAGTTGGCCCTTGCACCAAATGATGCTGAATTGAATTAAGTGCATTTAAATACATATTTTGCAACTTTATTAATCTTTAGTTTGATGATTGAATGTTAATATTTCAATGTGTACATAACTTAATCAAAATATATGTTTTTTTTGCACTTTTATAAGCATAACTCACTTTAATATAAACTTACTGTACGAAAAATACTTCTGAATTTTATTTTCAAGGTGAAAGAAGTTTCAGATGAACTTTATTAACTTGGAAATTCTACTGATTATTGTGCTACAACTGAGTAACAGAAAATAGCAACAGAAAATATCAGGCAAGTGTAAGTGCCACAGTGAATGGACTGGTGTCCCAACTGGGATGGAAAGCGAAGTCTTGCCTGGCTGGGAGGCTGTAACAGAAGTTGATAACGCGAGAAGAGGTGTGTCCCAGCTGGGATGGTTATTGATTCCTGTCCTAGTTGGGATAAAAGAATAATGCATAGATTGGGGGATTCTGAACAGTTCATCCCCCAGTAGGAGAGGTGGGAAGTACTCCTCTGCTTTGGCCCCAGTCTGGACACTCACAGGGCTGCCTGAGACTTGTAGTTTTGAAAGGCGTCCCTATCAGGGTCATTGGGTGGCTACCAGGGAGTGCTATTAGGAACACACATCCCTGGTTTGAGAGGCTTACAATCACCTGGAAGTGTTTCCATTATATGAGGAAGTGGCTCGAGAAATTCTCCCGGGTCTATCATGAAAAGAAGTCATCACGCTTTAAGGATGAGTTAGAGTCGGGAGGCAGAGGACAAAACTCAACAGAAGTAGTGGAAGGAGGTATTGTGTTCATTGGAGATTGTGGTGTGGACTTTGAAAAAGAAGGTATTGTGAATAATGAAAATTTATTTGCACCTTGGTGTAATTGCATTTGAGGTTTGGCAACTTGATGGCACTTGGAAGTCACACAAGTTATGATTGGAGGTGGTGAGCGATGATATGAAAAGAACGAGTCTCACCCTAAAAGATGTCCAAGAGTGCAGATAATGGAGGAAAAAGATTTGGGAGCAACCACCTCACCAAGGTAAACCTAGAAAATGGCTGTTAATCTTAATAATGATCATTTTGGACAATGTCAGAATTAGTTTAAATGTAAACATGAATTGTGTGATATGTAGATACTTATACAGTGTGGCATGTGGCTGGGGGAGGCTCACACATCCTCCAGACCACGAGGGGGCGACCGCACTGGTTGCTGTGGGGGCCACGGGTACAGAGCTTTGAAACTCAACCCTGTAGGGGCCCGTGGTCACTGCCAGGGGGCGCCCCAATGCCTGGAGAGCCCTGGATCTCAGCACTTCCGCCACACTAGGAAGTGCTGGGGGGAAGAGAAGCAGGGACACCCGGAGTGCTTCCGGGGATGCAGCCGGCACTTCCGACACACTGGGGCGTGTCGGTGGAAGATTGCCAGAGCACACCTGGAGCACATCCGGGAGACAATAAAAGGGGCCGCCTCCCTTCATTCAGGGCTGGAGTCAGGTGGAAGAGGACGAGGTCTGGAAGGAGAGAGAAGGAGGCGGTCTGAAGAAAAAACATACTGTGGTTTTGGCCTGGACTGTTGTGGTGATTGGTGCTGCGGCACTGGGTTTTGTGCACTTCCTTATTGTACTGTATAATAAACATGTGTTGGACTTATAAAATGATGTCCGTCTGTCTGTGTCCGTGGCTCGTTCCACAACAGATATACTGAAATTCTACCAACAAATAGAGTCAGTGGTAGCTTCACTAGATATGTGTAATTTTTTCAGTTAAAGGATCAAGATAATGCTTGAACTTTTTATTTGTAGCTTTTTAAAGCCCCTTGCTATTTTTCTCACAAACAGTCAAATCATTAATGTATCTGTACCCTTTGTGTCCAATTTAGGGTGTGCCAGAGCTGCACTGGGTGTAAAAATAATAATAATAATGCCAGGATAGGGCATCCATAAATTGTCTGTAATCTTTTACTTGTTCAAAACATTTTTCAGCATTAGTTTTGAAAAAATTATTTTGAACATTATTTTTATACTTTATATTTAATGTATTTTTGTGAAATACTTGTAACCTGTTTTTTCTGTATGTTTTTTGCCCATACTTGTGCTTTCTTGTGTAAATACAACAAAATAAAAACATTAAACTATAAATCTTAAACAACATTTATCAAGTTTTTTTCTTCCCTTATTTGTGTGTGGCTTACCTATTGCTATTTTTAAATGTGTTTAAAGCAATGAAACACAAAAGCAAACAGTTGTTTAGTTTAGTGTGTACCCTGTCAAAAAGCATGGCTTATAAAACCTACAACATAATACTAAGGTTTATACCAGCAGTTTGGCAATTGTATTAAGACATATTAATTTTGGAGATATCTGCATGAAAATAGTTGTCTCAATGCTCCTTAGAAGCAGATTAGATTACTAGCCATGGGTTTGGCTTTTAAATATTCTCCCAGTTTTCAGAGTTTTTTGTGTACTTCACCTTTATTTGCCACAGATCAGATGTCACAAGCACAGATAAGGATGTCTTGAATTATGGCATGTAATTTTTATACTTTTTGGATATTTGTTACTTTGATATTTATTTTTATTTAATACTATATCTGTGACATCACTATATTGCCATTTTGACTGTGGTTTTCCGCATGGGTGGCACCATTTTGTGATTAGTTACAAATACTGTAGTCAGTTACGTTGGTTTGTGTGACACCACATGGGAATGTCAAATGTCGTCATTATGCATCCATTGTAAAATATGGAAGCACCATGATTCTGATTAGAAAAACAATGTTATTGGACTCTGAGAAACCAGGTTAAGAGAGGTAGTATTTCTCAGTGAGTAACCCGATTATTTGCCCATTGTGATGGGCAACTGGCGGTTAAGTCCGACCGGGACATCACTGAGAGAAAAGAATGTAGGAAGGCAGCCTTTTCAGGGCACTGCATCCCCTGGGACGCTAGGTGGCAGCTCCCCTGGACGGTAACAGTTCCCCGGATTCCCTCAAAGCATCCTGGGACATGGACTCCGTTTCTTCAGCCCTGTTGGGTGCTGTGGGTGCCGCCAGGGGGAGCTCACAAAGAACCTGGAGACTCCTACTATTATGACAACCCAGAAGTACTTTGGAGTCATGAGGACGGAAGCCCATAGTACTTCCGGCTATTTAAGAAAGGATGATGTGGCGTTGAACCCGGGAGAAACACTTCCGGGTTTTGGACTATTTAAAGGACTGGTGCAGACCCAGCAAAGAGAGCCGGAGTTGGGAGGTTGGGTGACAAAGCTGCTGGGAGTGGAGGATTGTTATTGTTATTGATTATTGTTAATTATTGAGTATTGAGTATTGAAGAATTGTGGAGTGTGTGGTGCTTTGTGCACTGTATTGGAAGAAAATAATATTAAAATTCTTCTTGGTTTTTTTACAAGTGTGTCCTGGACGTCTGTCTGGTGGGTTTAGCGTGGCAAAAGCGCCTCTAGCGGCCACACCATGTAAACAGTTAATAGGTTAGTGTTAGTGATTTTGTAGTCTACACATGTCTGTTGCATGCTGTTCACAACTGGAAGTGTCCACCAGAAACATTTCATGAGCCAAATGCTCACTAAGTATCCATTCTGTATTTGCCTTCTCCTGACTGAAATAATCTTTCTCAGTATTTCAGAAATTGCTAATTTTATTTTGGCAAGCACACACTGTACAGTGCTAAGTTCAACAGCAAAATCTCGAGAGCATGTAAAAAGTAACATGCATTAAGTAGTTTAATTACTTTTTAAAGTAACAAGTGACCTAATGTAATACTTATTTTATTGTAGTAAAAATGCCTGCATTATTATCTCAGCAGCAAGGCACATGTCCCGCTGTACCACTCCATTGCTGAGCTTAATTACACTGCCCGGCAGAAGTGTGTGCTGTGTGCTATCCAGTCATAAAGTGCCAGTTTACGTTTTATCCAGCTATTTGTTGTTGATATGTAGAAACAGTGTGATCTGCTGGCGCAGCGGCCAGTATTTTCATAGCATGAACAATCGGGGGCTTGGGTCAAGGACTTAAAAAGGGGATAGATGCTATTTACTTCAGAGCACATGAAGGAGTAAATGTACTGTATTTATAAAACACAAGAAAAGTACAACAGGCTTCATGCTTGTTTTCTGATTCATGGTGGCCGATGATGACTTTCAACTCTTTTTTGCACAGTTTAATGATGCTTGAGCCTTTTGCCAAAAGAGAACTCTACAAGATCACATGCACATCGTGGATTTTTAAGAAACCAGATTTCTGCCTTAACCGGTTACTCACCATATTCTGGTTGTGTGTGTGCAAGTAAACACACTCATTCTTTCCTAGTACTTATGTATGGTGACAATGCGACATGTGACTTTGAGAGCTTGTCTCTTTGTGCTATGAGTATTGTCTTTGAAATTCAAAATGGTCTCAATATAGATTTCCTGGTTACAAATCTTTGCTTGTCTTTTGGCTTATGTCTGTTATTTGTGGTACTCTTGATTTGTCTTGGTAGAGTAATAGATTACTCTACTTTCCCCTTTTGTATTATTAATATGTAGTCAGAATGCCTCAAATCTCACAGACTTACCACTGTTTATAAGGTATTGTACCATATAATTTCTCCCCACCTTCCCTTCTACATTTATAACCTCAGGCAATTAGGTGTAGTAAAAGACAAGCAGGAGTTAAGTTATACTTTAAATAATGTATAATTGATAATATTCATAAATAATAACAATATGCAAACTACAAGTGGCAACCATACAACCTGATAAAATGCTGATGTGTACTTTCAGGTGGCGCACAGACTTGTAGTTACCTAAAATGTCCCTAGTTAAGTTTTCATTTTTGGTCAGCTTTCTTCATAACAGGCTGCATGACTGTCTTAATATGGCTGCTGAGCTGTGCTCTTCATTGTGTTGTCCTTTTCAATTCATAGTGTGTGAGATGCTCCTTCATCATTTGGTAAGAGAGAGGGAGAGAGGAGTAAAGCAAGCAAATTTATAGATTTTCTGTCCAATCCCTACTGCCAATAGGGTGTCATGGTACTTAAAGTCTTCTGATACAAGTCAATTCCAAACAGCCATACTTCAGACCAATGGGGCAAAGAATACCTTCACACCTGCCCCCAAAACCATTTGCTGAGCTGAAGTTTGCCAGCTAGGCAGTCTGGCTTTCCTGTTGGGGTTGACTGAGAGAGTCCTGCAGAGAATCACTTGCCAAACTTCTTTGAGGCACTTCCCCCAACCCTGTTGTAAAATTCACTATGCTGACTTAGTCAAGGGGGGTGGGGTGTGGGGGAGTAAACATGAATGCTTCTCACTAATGAAATACTACTATTACTGTACATTTGCTTTGCCTAAGTTACAAATAAAGACATACACAATATTTATCAACTTATATGGAAAATTTCACACCACAACAGTTCTTTCTTCCTTCTTGTGGCAGAATAGGTGTATGACATTTAGTCTACTAGCCAGAACTTTAGTCTCCTGTTCTTTAAGCTACTTAGATCACCTTTCTTTCATAGTAGTAGTAGCAGTAATCACAGCTCACCAGCAGATTAAAGGTATCCACTACTGCTGACATATTGTTAGAAGATAAATAGGAAGAAGACAGAATATATGAGGCTTAATGATGATCAGGATTCAGAAGTTAGCCTGTAGGGACAGCTATTGAAAAGAGGGGATACATTTAAATATCTAGGATCAGTGGTAGACTGAGATAGAAACCTGGATACAGAGATACTCCCTAGAGTGCAGTGTGGATGGAAAAATTAGAATGTATCAGGAGTATTGTGTGATTGAAGAATTAAGGTGAAGGTTAAAGGTAAGGTTTTAAATACATTGGTAAGACCAGCAATGATGCATGGAGCTGAGATATGAGCAGAAAAGGGAGTACAGGACAAGAAGTTAGATGTGTCAGAAATGTAGATGTTGAGATGGATGTGTGAAGTTACAAAAAAAGCTCAGAATATGAAATGAGACAAAAGTAGGAGAGATACTGTATGTAAGAAAATGCAGAACAGTAAGTTGAAGTGGTATGGATATATGATGAGGAGAGACACTGAATATATGGGGGAAAGAGTGATGGGAATGAAAGTACAGGGATAGAGAAAGCGAGGGAGGTCAAAAGTAGATGTGGATGGATAGAGTAAAAGAAGATCTGAAGGAAGAGGGCGTGACTGGAAAGGAGGTACAGGACCAAGCAGTTTGGAGAAAGTTGATCAAGCATATCAACCTAAATAGTAGTAGGAACCGATAAAGAGGAAAAATAAGAAGAAGACTTCCAAGATAATTTTGTTCAAAAATAAACTCATTGAATTCTTCTGAAAGTACATCTAGACTAGTAACTTCCTGTGATTCAAACTGCTTCAAAGTGCATCTGATAGTTCATCAGCACTAAGTAGCCATTCTGTATCTGCCATATTAACCTTATGAATGCTTTACAGATCATTGAACTGTCTCACATTTTTTGAATATGCATCAACTTTAGCAGAATAAAGTTTACTTCAGAAACTTCAGGCTACTGCAGGCTGTATTAATAGATGACCATTAGGATGGACCTTGTAGAAAGCAGACCACATTTTTTCTTGCTTTCTTCTCTGAAGGAGTGCATTCATTGCTGTTATACATTGAATTTTAGATAGCCATTATAAGACAGCAAGTCTTCTTAAATATTATTTATTCTGAAACACAGTTTTATTATAAGTATTATATTGTAAACTTAGTGTTTGGTGATTTATAAGACTTTTATCCTTCAAACCTTTACTTTCTTATCTAACTGTTTTGCAATATTTCAAGTATAATGCTGACAGAAAAGCCTAAGCTGCATTTTACCTTCATTTCACTACTGCCCAAAGTTTTAATTCTGACCTTTCTTTAACCCTTATCTCTCCAAAAATGAAAAGCAAGATATAAAGCTTTTATCTAATAAAATATGGTGAATGAAATGTCAGTACTCACTTTGAAGATTTAAACCTGTAGACATAACTGTGACTGGGCTGAAATGAAATCAGGGTAATAAGAGAATTATTTTAAAAATTCAAGTGGTGCTTATGCAGATGAAAGTGATCTTATACAACTCTGCCCACCTGCACAGCTTGCTTTTGCCAGGCATCTCCCTCAGCATATCAGCAAAATCATGAATAACCATGTAAGCACTCAGTTCCCTAACAGAGTGGGGAAATACAGTAGCTCTGGATTATCCACATCTACCATACTGAACATTTCTAATGCTTTCCTACAATGAAGCACTCCCCGGTCCTGCAGTCATCCAGATCTGTTCTTAACTGTGTTAAAAACGGATCACTTTTTAGTATAACATTTAAAGCATACATATTTAGGAACATAAGCATACATTCTCCATAGCCTGCTTTTACATTTGACAACTGCCCATTAAAACTTTCTATGACAATAAGAGAGCTTGGGATGCAATCCTTAGCAAACAGAACTGAAGTCCTTGCACTTGCACTAAAACTAAACACCAGTTCATCGTTGCCTTCTTGCCACTTTCTGCACACATTCATAACATTAGAATCAGTTTGTTGAGGAAAACACAGATATCAAAGATTCAAATGAAAAGATCCTGTTTCTCCAAACCTCTTGTCCCCAAGTAAGACTGACAAATTAAGAAAACCTGGACTTAACCTGACTTATGTCTCGATGCATGCTCAATAATCCAGGTAAGGAAATTCTAGAAAGTTGATTCTATTCATCTGGACATAGTTTTTTTCCAAGGAAGATATGTTACACCACTCATCCAAGTGACTTCCTCAGTTTCAGTTGACTGCGGGTTTCTCCAACCTTATAAACAGTACCTTTCGGTCATTATGCAAAGTCACTTAGATGAGTGATGTAACGTATCTCTCTCGGAAAAAAGCTATGTCCAGATGAACAGAATCAACTTTCTAGAATTAACCTGACTTACTGTATACAGTGAGAGTCCTTTTAAAATCATGAGCCATTCACAAATCTGTTACCACCTATTCATGGTTATTTACTGTATGGAGCCTGCTACATATCTAAATAAATGAAGGTTCTATCTTGAACCTTCAACTGAATTGGTCTTTTGGGAACCACTTTGGCACCTTCATTTTTAAGTGGTTGACTCATGGTCACACAGAAAGAACGGCTTGAACTGGATGGGTTAAAGCCCAGTGCCCAAGCCCACACTGCCTAGCTACTGTTTCAGCATTGGCTTACAAAGAACAATGTCCTATTCTGGCTGCAAGAATACAAAAATAAATTTAAAAAATTTGCTGCTAATGAAATTATGAAATTTCTGGAAATATTTCTGAGATTTTTCACCAAAATTTCTTCTAAAATATATGTTTTTTAGGGCTGGCTTGCATGAATGGTTAATCAGTTATACCTACCTAAAAACCTGATCCCTTAATGAAGGCTAAATAAATTCTCTAACAAAATCGGTAAAATTGCAGATTTAACTTTAATTGATTTGAATCCTGCTCTTGCAGCAAGATTTTATTTCAGATCTTGATGTCCTAAAATTTACAATTCTCATTTACAGAATGTAGCTGAGTAATTACGCATAATAAGAATAAAAACATGCCCTTTTGCTCTGAGCACAATATTCAATGTATCAGATTGCAATAATAATTATTTTATACTGTATACACACACACACACACACCCACACACACACCCACACATACACACACACACATATATAGTGAAGTATAAAGAACGCAGGCAAAACAGGTCAAAGTTTGGGGAACCATCCCCGTATAGTGTGTACCACTCAGGAAGTGAAAACAGCATTATGGTACCGGACATAGGCATGCAAACTGCACAACAGACAATGAACAGTTGACAGTGGGAGATTTTATGAAGTCAGAACCAGAAGGATTACAGATGTAGGGGAAATGAGGGTGACGTTAACGGAGCGGGATGGAGGTGTCGTCATCGTACGGAGCCAGAAGTGATGACATCAGTGAGGGACCAGAAATGAAGTCATCATGGGAGGACTGTAAGCTGGTGCGGAAGTACATTGAACTTTGTTGTCATTTTTCAGATCTTTGTGTTTTCTGGTAAGGAAGAGAGAAAGGTATTAATACGCTGTCCTGTACTCCCATCCCGCATATTTTTGCTATCTGTTGGGCCCGTTGGCTGCCCCCTAATCGCGTGTGAGTGACAAAATATACTGTATATACTAGCTCTGTAAGCCCATGCTATAAAAAGCTCAGGGTCCTAGAAACTATTGATATCGTCAGAAAAACAGCTGAAATGTAGAGATGTCAGGTAATTGAAAGGAACTAATTTGGACATCTCTCTCCTAGAAGATTTCGTTTTGTTGACGTGCTTGCATCGCTTGTGTATTAGCAGCGGGAGGAAAAGTAAAAGGGATACCGTTTTGCCAAAGTGCTGGCCTCGCTTGTGTATTAGTGGCTAAGTGAGTTTCTGTTTCCTCGGAGGTGGAGCCCTTACCCCAACTCCACCTCTCACTTCACTCAATTTTTGTTTTCATAGTATTACTTTGACTTGATTGCATGCAGAGTTATTTTCTATAAATAAAAAAATAAAAAATAATAAATAAAAAAGGTATAATGATTACCGAAATCTAGCCTTATTTTAAGTTACCATGAATTAGAACATTTTTGGGGGAAAAATGCAGGAGTAGACTATATGCTAACATCCATTATATAGTGATGCAGAGTACAAAATGCAAATGCAGAAACTAGAAAAAAAAGCAACTGAAATAGAATTTTTTACTTCATTTGTCAATGGAGTAAGCAATATTTACGTGACAAAATTTGGTGAACTGACTTGATAAGTCAATAAATCTTCCAATAAGGAAAACAAGACTTGATGGCTTGATATAAAAAATTATCACTTTTTTTTTTACAGTCTGAATAAAACAGGCAAGTTTTGATTCACATAAAGATTTGCAAACTTACACTAAACCATAAATTTCATAATTACAAAGCTCACTATAGAGATTTTAGAGGTGCAAAACAGTGAATATTGCTGCCTAAAGTTTTGCTCACACTTCTGTGTTTACTTGTTTTCTTTACTGCAGCTGAGTAATGCATGTATGTATTCTGTCACTCACCAGTAAAATCAAGTCTACTTATTTCTGACATTAACATCATCATGGATGTGCGTTTTTCAGAAAATGTAAAGGCTACATATTTTCCTCATGAAGATACATTAAAATGCACTATAGTGCACACTACAGTGTTTTCTTCACAGGATAATCACACTACATGGAAGATTATCACCACACCCCTGTTGTTGCCTAGTTACCTAGCAACTGTCCTTTCCTGTTTTTTGATTCTTGCAGAAGAGATTGTGGATATGCACTTTCCACTTTGCCATGGAGAGCTTCAGTTATCTTATCTATCTCCAATGCATCATCAAGATTGTTGTCATAGTCAACATATATGAGAATTGTACTACCAGAACATATATCTCACTCTTTAAGAAAATGTCAGCATATTACAGGATATGAGTCAGGTATTTTTTTTTTTAATTAGAGATCTTTATTGAAATAATAAAAGATAGGTAGATGCATCTGGAATTATAGCATGTAAAGATTTCCAGACAAGACTAAACAACTTTCCTTTTGTATCAATGGCATGAATTTTGCTGGAAGCAAAATGCAGTTTGTTTAATGAATATTTCTGTGAAGCAAACACTGACTTTTCTTGCATTTTGAATTTTGCACAAATTGTTTTGCTCAGCAGTAGTGACAAAGAGTATTTATTAGAACAGGTGTAATTATATATTTATGATCTGAAAAGATCCTGTTTTTCTATCCCTATCTAATAGAACAAAACAGATATAGTCTGTACTGTTTTCTCCACCTATCCTCATACAATTTATAGGTAGGCAGGCTATCAACATCATCAACATTTTCACTCCACTATTCTGTTCTGAAGAGATGTTCTCTTTAAGTTATGAGAATTATTAATGGAGTGTTCTTTGTCTAGTTTACAAAGTCAAACCCAATCAGGTGCACACACCTCCAGGTAACAAAGCTCATATGGTCATTGAAGCCTCCCCTGTCATGCCAAGATCAAAATTCTAGGATGGAATTTGGAGGCGCGTCATTCTATTTTGCAAAACTGTAACTCTTCAGTGCTAATAAACATCAAGATAGAAAAGCACACAGTTCCAGTTTGAAATGGCCATGTACCTTTGTTTAAGTATGGAAAAAAGAGAAATAAAAAATAAAACTTTACTTATAGTATTTTCTGGAACAAGAGTTTCCTGACTCTGAGACACTTTGTATAATTACTGTATATCCTTATATGGGCGTCCTTCATTTTACATGTATACTGTAAACGTCTCTTTCAGCTCAAGCTGATAGCTTGTATTTGCAAAACCTGATGATCTTGCTTTTCACTAATTACTCTAATTCATTACCTCCGCTATATTTGTAAATCTTTTAAACCTAATGCTTTTAAAGTATGAACAGCTGTAAGAAAAAAAAATCCTTTTAAAAATTAAATACCAAGCTGCTTACAATAACAGAGAGTTTATGATGGTGTGTCCTCTAATCTAAGAGACTTATAATTTTTATTATAATATGTAATTATATCTTTTTAATTATCATAAGCTTTGTACACTTAATGACTATTGCTGAAGCATTTAGAATTCACTCATCCATTTTCTGATGACAAGATTTGCAGAGAAGTGGTGCAATGGGTTATAAGCAGTGAAATAGACAGAACACATTATTTTTCACTAAAACATTTTTTTTCATAGTTTCATTCTGACTAGTCTGTGTTAACAACTACAAAGTATTATTTATTATATTGATAAAATAATAATTATTATTTAAACTAGGGGCTGCTCACTTGAGCCACTCAGTGTGTCAGGTCACCCCTTTGTTAGAGAAAGCAGTTGTATTTAAAGAGATGGTATATAGAAGAGTATGCAGAGTGCATAGGAAGACGGTTTAGTCCTTAGTTATTATAGATAGAAAATCAGTTACTTGAGTATTTCACTATAACTATGTATTTTAAATACAAATGAATAATTAAACATAGTAAAAAGTAAAAGTAAAAAAAGAAGTAAAAAAGTAAAATGTAATAAAAAGTAAATAAAAAATAAAATTACATTAACACCTCATCAAACACATTATGAATTACTTTATCCTCTAACTTACATTCTATAAATATTGTTTTTTTACATTTCTGTTCAAGTATTGTTCAGGATATTTTTCTCTTTTTTGTTTATTAGACGATTATCTTTGTTTTTGATTTTTATTATATGTAGCTGTTTCTTGTTCATTTTCTTTTTTTCGAAGTTCATGGTTCAGCTCTTACCACTCTTTTTCTATCGTGATCTAAAATTCGATATTCTTCAATAGATAATTTACTTTTCTGTCTTGCCACTATAACTGACTGCATTGAAGGGTGGGCTAGCAGCACTAAGAGTGTCACGGGGTGGTACGGAGAGAGGATGTGTGCAGTAGGAGTAATGATTGGGCGAGCAGTGTGGAGGTCAAGGCAGAATATTATGCAGACACGATGAAAAATTTTTTTAATATAATAGAGTGTGACATGTGGCCGGCCGTTCATCCCGGCCAATACCACCAGGCCGCCAGGTGGAGCCCTCCCTGCAGCATGGAGGTGCCCTGAATGCCAGCAGGGAATTCTGGACAATGCAGTTTTTATCCCCAACCCTGCTGGATGCCGTGGGGGCCGCTAGGGGGCTCTGCAGGGAGGAACAAGGATTGTTTGCCCTACGCCCCGGAAGTACATTCAAGTCACATGGACAGGAGGAATGACGTGCTTCCGGGGTGAAGAAGAAAGGATTTTTATCTAACCCAGAAGTGTTCCAGGTCACGTGGACAGAGAAGGCGAAACACTTCCGGGTCAAGGACTATAAAAAGGACTGTGAAAGACCAGAGCGTTGAGCTGAGCTGGGTGGAAGGGTGGCAACGCATCTGGGAGTGGAGGATTGTATTGATTGTTTATTATTGATTATTGATTTATTATATGAGTATTGTGGAGTGTAGGTGCTTGGTGCACTTTATTATTGTCCAAATAAATAATTATTGGAATTTTACATGGTGTCTGAAGAGTGGTCAGTGGGTTCAAGGGGTCGAGAGGACCGAAAACTGTCACAAGAGATATATGCTAACATACTGTCAAGCTTGAAGCACCTGTTACTGTTAAGAATGGTGTTAAGAGTGGCAACACCGGTCACAATACGTACAAGATGCCATGGTTGAAAACTGGTAACAGTTTAGAATGGGCGCATCTATTGGTCTATTTTGTAACCAAACCTTAACAAATATTTTAATCTTAATTATTCCTGCAAACTACCGATGACAACACTTCAGAATAGGGGCTACTCATATTGTATCCAACAGTTACTTACTGCTACATTATAAGACTTTAACAAAGGCTTTGTGTTACAGTATATAGCAATAAGTGACTGACCCTGCCTAAGAATCACTCAGGGTGTTGCCCCCCATTACAAAATTTAATCTTCCTGAGATGGAATGACTGGACAGAAAGTCAGGATGTTGGGATTAAAAGATGCAGGTTCTACCACTGACCCAAGCAGACAGCTCCATTTTGGCAGTGACTGACCCACCTGTAAGCTGTGACAGGTATAACACTGAGTGTCTCCCTCAGCACACATTTTTACCCGAAACCTTGGTGCATGTTGTTTATGCTTCCAGAATTTATTGATTAACTCACATTTGTTTTTTGTACAAATAGAAACAATAGAGGTCTTGTTGTACCTTTTTTATCTCATGCCTGACCAAATGTCCTGTTGTGACTTGATGCATTGATCCATAAAAGAGTAACCTACTGTATGTACCCAGTGATAGTTCTCTCCATCTGTTGTCTGTCACCAAAGAACTTTGATACAGGAAAAAGAAAGAGGTAGATTGGTTGAAGGAGTTAATGTCAGTAGTAGTGAGGATGCACAATCCTCATCACACCACTTCACTTCCTGTTGGGACTTCACATGGCAAGCAGTATGCAGGACAGTGAGGGATGGCAGGAAGTTGCCCAACTTTGGATGGGAGAGTGGGGTTGGGTGAGTCAGTATTAGTCAGGATCTCCTAACAGTATCGCTCAGGGGATCATAGATCACACAAACCACTCCTCCATGTTAAGGCTCTGAACTCAAGGAAGGGTGAAGGTGTATGTTCTTACAATGGAATCCATACGTACTGCAGCATTTGTGTGATGCCTGATTCAGGTGCAAGTTTCAAGAATTTTTTCTAGGATAGCAATGCCTACCCCTAATGGGGAAAGGATTAATAAAAGGTGTTCTAAACAAAGTTTGTCCCACTGGTACTTGGCCAGGCAACCGCACCTGGCAATTCAATTCTCTACTTGCAGCCAAAAATCTTCAAAATCTCTCATACTAACTTCTTAGAATGTCCACACACTCATGGATTTCACGACTTCTGACTGACCACCTCAGGCAACAGCCCTTGTAACCTCAGAGCTCCAACATTACAGGGCGGACATCTGCACCTACAGCCGCATATACATTATTCTAGAGAGGGCTGGCCTCAGTCATTGACTTGAATCTACAGAATTGATGTTGCTGTCAAGAACAAAATCCTTCCAAAAATCCCGGGGTCCCCGACTGGCATCAGTCTCACTTAATTACCCTGCATGTTCCACTGGCGAAAGGCTCCTGTATAATAATCAACAGCTCATATGCTCTTACACTAGTCTCTACAGAGGAAGAAAAGGGTGACTTCTGTGTTTTCCTTGACAACGCAGTTCAGAACATTCCTGTCTCAAACAGGATTGCCTTACTTGGATACTTCAACATACGAGTTGGAAGGAGCTATGACATCTGGAATTATGTGATTGGGAAACACAGAACCAGAAACATGATAATGGGCTTCATCTCTTGTCCATCTGCACTGAGCACCAGCTATTACCAACTTAAAGTTTCTACTCCTCTAAAAACTCAAAACAACATGGATGCCTCCTCAATCATAGAACTGGCATTATAAGTTGTCAGTTAACGTGATCTTCAAGATGCAAGGAGCAGAATGTTGGACAGACCATAGATCCCTGTTGTGTACTCAGACCGCCTACTAGAAGACAAAATTGCATCCCTTGGGACATTGACACCAGAGATGCATTGACAATAAAGTATCTATCTATCTATCTATCTATCTATCTATCTATCTATCTATCTATCTATCTATCTATCTATCTATCTATCTATCTATCTATCTATCTATCTAACTCATCTTCGCACACAGTTTGAAGACACCCAGATCCCAACCATGGATAGCGAAATCATGACTAGCAATCCTTTTGTTGATAAACTGTAGACATTGTTGCTCACAGACCTCCAGTCCTCCTCCAAGAAAGCCCAAAAGGAAGAATCCAGACTGGTTCCATAAGACCATAGACAATATTTTCCACCTCCTGGAGGCCAAGAACATAGCAAGCTCACCCTGTGAATGCGTCACTAGTTTCCGTCCTGCAGAATTGGGAAAAAAAAACAAGATCAATTACATAATGCAGGCTCTGTGAAATCCAGAACAGCTTGTGGATCAACAAGGCCACTGAGCTCATGGGAACAAGTCCTATGAGTTCTACAATGTCATTAAATGAATGTATTGTCCTTCTCAATGCAATGTAGCTCCAGCACAGATTCCATGATACTATTCAAAGACAAGCAGCAGATCTCTTGAACCAAATGACCCCAGTGGATCCATTAGTCTTCAAAGAGATCCAAATACTCCCCCAGCTATCCGAATTAAATGAAGAAGTCCAAACTACCATCATAGCCCTTAAGTAGGCTCCCTGTGAAGAAACTGTGGCAATATACAACTATGTTAGACATAATCTTCTTGTCAATTTGACCGACTTCTTTAGTCTATGTTGGACACTTGACAAGATTCCTGTATTATGGATTCCTTGTGCATGCAAATACACATCCTAGAAGCATTCCACATCTACTGCCTCCATACGATCCAAGACATCGCTTGGGAGGACAAGATCCCAAACACTAAAATTCTGGAATGCTGCTCATCAACCAGCATTGAGGCCATGTTGCTCATCCACTGGACTGTACATTATCCACAAGGATGAGCCTCAGCTTCCCAGGATTATCCTTTATGATGAGCTCACTAAAGGATCCCAACCTTGGGCCTGTTCCATTCCACATAGGCATTTTAAGACACTTGCTGGGGATTATGCACTTTGAAGGTTGACTTCAAACAACAATGGACCTATCAACAAGAGGAGAAGAGAGAAACAAGATATTTCTATCGATGCCAATCTACTGCACTTGGGGGGCAACTCCAAGTCTGCCTTTCCTAAATTGGGCTGCTCTCCCACCAATATACACACAGGAAGGGAAGTGTCAGAGAATTGACCAATGAATGGAGAGCATCATCATAGAATTGGTGGACAGCCATGACAGACTGACTGTATATATTGAAGCAGACAGAAAAACTTGCATGGAAGAGATTAAATGCTAGACATAACTATAGTAAGTGAACAGGCTAAGTCTAAAGTAGAAACATTTAGTGGAAGAAAACAAGTCAAAAAAAGTATACCACCTGGAATCCTGAAATTTCATAATATTTATTTAAATCTTTCCACTTTTATCTTTCCTCTTGAATGAAGTGATCAAACAATTGAAACTTGTGGTTTTCTTGCTTCAAAAAGATGTACCCAATGTCATCACATGCTAACATACAAGTGAATATGCATATTAACGGGTTTACCTACTATATGGTCTTACTGACATTATTAGCATAGTGTATGACTGATGGTATACACTACATAAGGAAACAAAAATAATTTCTTACTCAGTACCTTATTCATTTCTCTGAAAATGTTGCCACTTTGATCACTTCCAAGGTTATTTTACTTGTATCTTTGAAATAGTCCTAAGACTCTAAGAGTCCTAACACTAACTGACAACTCTTTTTCTTCTTTTCTGCTATACCTGATTTTGACATTCTGATTTACCCTCTACCTACAGACCAGTTATTGTTTCAGTAGACCCCATTTCCTCAAATCTCCGTTTCACTTCTTCAAATCTGATTATATATACGTAGTTTCAAATTTTTGTACTGCAAAGATACATTACCTACAAACATGAGAAGGCTATTGTAATCCACATTCAAAAATACCTTTCTCTTAGTTCACCCACTTTTGACAACTACTGCCCAGTGTCCCTATTGACATTTCTAATAAGACACACCAAAACACATCAGTAATACTTCTTGTTTCGATTTGGAAATAGCTTGCAAGATCATCTATAATATGAACTTTGCATAAGTCATTCTACTGAAGCTTCTGTACCTTTAGTTTGGAAACTCTGCTTCAAAGTTTATTTGAACTACAAGTCATACAGAATTTTAGCTTTTCATTTCACAATTTTAGGGAGCTCTATTTTGATATGAGTGATAAAAGTTTAAAAACTCTTAACTGTATTTTGATAATTAATTGGTATAAAATGATAAGATGTTGTTGATCATGTGTCAATGGTCTCAGTAGGCCTTCCCTATCTAATTAGACAGATAAATAGATAATGTCACACACTTATTATAGTATAAATGGCCCGTTGTTCACAGTCTTAAAATTTTCATCAGAATGCACTGTTGCTAATTAAGTTCTCCCTAGGAAATTACTCATCCATATCAGGTCTAGGGTGACAATTCATCATCTGCATTAAGTTTGTCTACTAGACATACGTACATTAAGTAATTATATTCTGTAAAATATTGCTATCTAGTTACTGTTATCACACTGTATGTGCATTCATCAACATGGTTAATTTTAGTAGAGAGCCGTATGAGTTCAGAATAGGACTGTAAATCTTCTACTTGATATGTATCTGATACAAATATAGTGTTGCATGGTGTTTGCCGGTGCTAATCCAATGGATTATTGCTCATTTTAATGTTTTTTTTAGGTAGCTTGCTATCCTTAGAAGTGTAGCTTGTTTTTGCCACACTACAATGGTGATTGTGTGACTGTGGCAAGCTCACCCATTTTATAGGCCCCCTGTGGCTGGCACCGATGCTGTTAATTTGAATAATGGAACACCAGCTCACACTACTGTTCGCTGCTGATTCAGTACAGATGTAATTCTAAGAGTCAGCAACTATTCTCAAATTTCCAACGATTGTTTAGTGCAATATATTACAAATCCCTATGATTTGTGAGCTAGAGGAACCCTGTTATCAATGGATATAGGAAAAGGCTTTTGACAGAGTTAGAGGGTGAGCTCATTTTACTATACTATAGAAATGCCTGTTGAGACTCAGGATATGCTTTATATTGTTTATATAAATAATATAAATTACCATTAATTCACACTAGAATGTGGAACCACAGAGAGCTGTCTATTGTCACCAGTACTTTCTGTAATTTCAGAAAAAGTCAGTAAATAATTGGACTTTAAGGAAATGCGCCAAATAAAAAGTATTTCTTTATGCCAAAGGAGCTCTATATCAAAAATCCATACCACTAGTATTAAAACTATTTGATGAACTTTATAGTAACTTCAAGTTCAAAATTAACTTGGCTAACTAAACAAAAGTATACTTTCCCATTAATGCGACTTAGACTTTTATTTCTTTAAATCAGAGCAGTTCAAAGATCAATGTAGTTTCATAAAAAAATTGTATTTATATTTAATTTTGCAATATCATAACACTTCAAATACTATGTTTATAGATAGTCATCCCTTTCTCTTACTTGAGTTAATATTGTTAAACTGAATATACTTCCAAAGCTCTTAACTCCATTCCAGAGCATCACTATAAACAATGCCTATATTAACAATTCCTTTTTAAAACATTAGGTGCAAATTGACATTTTCTTAATTTGCAGCACAAGAAAGCCATATATTAAAAGGAAACCTCCAAAATGATCTGAAGCAGAGCATGACATAGCATTGTATTCTTACCTTGAGAGTATAGAAGGGTTCAGAAAGAAACAAAATTGTGTCTGCTAGATTAGCCATGGAAAGGAAATCGCCTTCAAACTGCTTTCTGTATAATAGCTCTTACCATCACCAATTTACTAGCAACCAAGTGGTACATCACTCATTCAAAATAGTGTACCAATGTAGAAAACTCTTTAAGTCAGAAATTTTATTTGCACCTGCCCCATTGCACACAGACCTATTGAGACCTTTGAATTGACGATGTGTTTGCATCCTTTGGACAGCTCTGATTCAAATCTAAACTTTTAATAACATATTATAATTTTCTGAAACTTTGTGAAAAGGAACCTGCCCAACTTCCCAGATCCCCCATCAATATCTACTTTTGGATATATCATAGCTAGAAAGGATGATTTCATTAACACCATTAGATGATTTTAGGCAAAGATGGGAAAGAGACCTCTTAGTTAAATCTCAGATAAGAAATGGAATTCAGTTGTTCATGACATAAATTCTTCACTCCATACAAGCATTGGTGTAATTCATCCTAAAATTATATATTACTTACCTCCAATTCAACTAAAATTTTCTAAAATCTGTCACATGCAGGATATACACTAAGAAAAATGTTGCTAAACACAGCAGTCAATGTTTCATATGTTTTGCAAAATGCCCCACATTCAGACTATTTTGGGGACAAATTTTGGCCGGACAGTGTTTGATTTACAATTTCTTCCAATCCTTTAAGAGCATTATATGGAGTAATACCAATTGAGATAAGATTATGCAACAGCAATATCAATTGTAAATCTTACACTACACTACTCGTGCATCAGCTAAACTTGTTCAATTGGAAGAGTCCTAATTCAGCGACCATAATTCAGTGGGAAAACAATGTGTTTTCTTTATCTAAGATGAAAAAGGTGACATCTTCTTTATGAGGAATGGCTCCTTAATAATTTTTCAAGAATTCAATAATGCTGCTCAAACCTTCTTGGCTTTTGAGCAACCTTTGTTTTCTTTGATTTTTTTAAGAATACATGAAAGTCATCCTCATAATTGACTCTGTTTATTGAGCTCTCTAAACTGGGTGCAAAATTACTGAATTTGATTTAATGTAATGTAATAAAACTAACTAAATAAACACATAAGTCATACTAAAAAACAACAATTGATTAAGATCTTGTACTATAACGGATTCAGAATATGGGTGGAAGGATTTGTTTTGTTAATCAAGGCAATTCACTATCACTATCACTCTGGTACATTCTTTGGAAAATATTTTTTGTACAATACAATGACATTTAAAAAAAGAGTTAAAGTAAAATAAAATAAGACATATTTACAAAATATTATTAGTTTTCTGTTAAATTTTCTCACAAACAGAAAGAATTATAGGTAAATACTTAAAAAAAAATCACAGAAGTATTCGTTTAGTTTTTTTGATGTTCTAATATGTGAATAGAAATTTAGAATGTTTTTATTTAAATAACTGATAGACCTTAAATGCTTTTCATGCAATTTTGAAATAATTTCATAAAATGTTTTGTGACACATTTCCCCAAATAAGCTTAATTGCAGTGTTTCCAAAAATAATATGTGTAATTGCAAATATGTAACTGCTAACAATTAAGACAATCACTGAGCAGATGGTGTAGTTAATCAGTTGTTAAAAGAGCTTCATCGTTAGCAAGATTTGCTGGCAGCTTCAAACAAATAACATAATACCTTGACAAGCAGTAGATATTTTACCTTAGCTTGCCTCAGTTTACACTATAGTAACATTTATGCCTATTGTCATAAAAAGAAAGAACATATTAATTTAAAAAATGCAGTGAAAAATAATTGTCCCCTTCCTGATTAGATTATTTATTTAATTAAATGCCATAAGCTTAAAAATGTATTACTGTATTTATTCATTCAGGAACTGTATTTTTTAATGTTAGATTATGGTTGGACACATGAAAATATTCAAAGTCAAAAACAGAGAAAATTGGGAAAGAGAATATTAAAATTATATTGATATTTCAGTTTTGCTATTTTAAAGTCTGAAAACATAACAAATCAGAGTTTCTCATTTATTATGTTCTTGTAACCAAAAATATACTTAACAAAACCCATTTAATGTTTTGTTTCCAAAAGTTGGATTCAACTTCATTAAGGGTGACTTTGATTGTGTTTACTTTCCAAAACATGGGTAAAGGTAAGTTACCAACTTGATTTTAAGCTTTAGAGTAACTAAAGTTTAAATTTTAATGCTTTATGTATACTTTATTTAGCCCAGTTGAATTGTAACATTGCCACAATTAGTTGACTTCTGTCCCTGTAACACACCTCTACTCTGCATAGTTGAGAGATCTGCAGCTAGGAAGAGCATAGGCTTGTCTTATTCAAAAAACTAAAATGTCTTTGACTGGTCAGTGGGGCAGTTGCATCATATCACTTGTTGTCATATGTGTGCTTTGGGGAACACAGCTGATTCCTGGAAACAGTACAACTCCTATGATCATGGAAAGAAACTAAAAGAAAGCAATAAAAGAGAAAAGGAAGAGATTAAGAGCAGCTTCTAAGTTATTTAATATATAAATAGCTGGCTTTTCGCATAAAGTAGAGTTTAATTTCACTTTATTAAAGATATTACTGCAAAACGCATGTGTTTTAATTTGTTGTACTTTAAAATATTGAAAAGCCTGGAAGATGCCACAGTGTCAGGTTAAGGACAGACTGTTTACCTGTTTGTGAAGTACTCTTCACTGGTAAGGTGTGCAGAATTCTTCACTCCACATTGGAGAGATGCCATTTTCTAAACACTGGGCCTCAATGTTGTTTAAGACAGTCTCGTGCAGATATATTTATTGTGCACCTTAATAAAGATAAGCTTTTTTTTATTTTAGCTCAGTTAAGTGAAGAGGCCCTTTGAATGTTTTCTGGTGTGACAATGACGCTATACCAGCGCTTAACCTGACACAGACAGACACTGAAGGCACACTTATAAAAATCAACGATGTTTTATTTTTCTTCGCTCGTGTGAAACGTCTTCCCCATCCCCACGAGTCCAACACAGTCCCACAAGCACAATAGCACAATACTAATAAATTCTCGCCTTCTCTTTTCTCCTCCACTCATCCTCAGCAAGCTTAGTCCCTCTCCTCCTGACTCTGGCTCCCGGAGTAGTAGCTGCTGGCTCCTTTTATAATGCACCCAGAAGTGCTCCAGGTGCTGGATGATCTATTTCTGGCAGCACTTCCGGGTGTGGCGGAAGAGGGGTGGGGGTGGGGGTTTGCCATCTAGTGTTCCGGGGGAGGTACTGTCCTGACCAGGATTGCTCCCCCGGTCCATGTAAGGGAGAGGTCACACTGGCCACAATGTTTACAAGCTATATAATATTAGGGTAGGTTTTCCTGGGTTCTGAGAGTCACAAAGAAGCTAATCGCTTAAACTGTTTGTCATGTATGTTTACTTGAAAAAAAAGAGCTAACTTAGTTTTTGAGCCTTTTATCTATGGTACAGGTATGTCCATTTTTCTTTGGAATATGAGGGACATTGGTCATGAGTTCTTGAAGTTTATGAGTAGTGGAACAGGAAACTTTTGCTTTGATAATATATTGAGTAGGATGTTAGGAAAATGCTATTAACATGACAGATTTTGAGGGAACAAAATTAGAGCACAGAATATGGTATATGCTACACTTGCTAAATGATAGAACTTTCTCCTGGTAGTGACTATAAGGCAAAATTTGAAAAGATTTTTCTTTCCTCCAAAATGAAATCCACCTCATGTTAGAAGATTTTAAATCCATTGTAGGTGTAAAATAATTCAGTAAACAATATTGATATGGAGAAATTAACTCTTTCAGGTCTCTCCTATTGCCAACATACATCATACTGACTATGGACTTACACTTTTTAAATTAAAGATTAGATATTTATTTACTTATAAAATAAAGTTAAAATTTTTGTTACAACAGTTATCATATTCTGCAGCTTTTCATATATGTATTGCAGCATGTCTGATGTTTTCAATTTTCTCTGCTTACTTATTACTTTACATGGTTAACAAAGTACCAGAGCCAATCTCACTAGCCTTTCACGCAAGGCCACACACATTCACACACTCATTCTCCCTTGTACCTTGTCAATTTACAGTCAGCTCTCAGGCCAGAACAATTGTCTATTCAAAGAATTGAGTAAATTGAAAGTGGAAAGATAACAAATCTGTGAGACAGACAACAATGATAGACAGGCTGTGACCAGGACAGATTTTATATTCAGATAACTGAAGCTGTAAAGAATCGGGGTAACTATTTTACCTATGTGCAACCTTTTATCTATATGACATAAAAAAATTTAAAAACATCAAACTCTTAGTTTTAGAAAATGATACTTTATGATACTTATTCAGATAATATTTTTGGGGGCTATGACTTCCCTTAAGGGCTGTATTCAAGTCTACTTACATTGGTTTTAGCTTTTAATATTCAGCAATATATTCAGTTATTTTTCCCCATTACCTACCAATAAACTTGTCTCATAGTTCAATGGTCTTCATAAATTAGCAATTTATGGTAACATTATTTCATAAGTATAATAACAAAATGCAAACATGGGTTTTCTGCATTATAATAGCATAATTCTATTTTATGGTAAGCTCCCGACTTCAATTGCCTTATGTAGATAAATATGCATAAACTCGTTGCACTGATCATAAAGCTGTAAGCAACCAAGAGAGTCTTCATAAAGTGCATATGCTTTTCAGTTTAATTACTGTGTTTTTAATAAGTTATCTAATAACTACTAAAACTATTAATTCTTTATTACACTACTTCTGGGCTAAATGCCACATCGTACTTCTATTAAAAACTATTTTATCCATTTCTCATTAGTTTTATTGTGACAGCAAGCATTTCTACCAAGCAAAAGGTGAAAAGATCTTCCTTCTATCATTTCTTAAGACTATTTTTTAAATGGGTGGAATGTTCAGTAGTTTACAGAATAATTTGATTATATTGTAGGTGTAATCATAGCTCTTTTATCATTATCCAAGCTAGAAGTTCTTGTGTGTTTGGGGGTCGCTGTTATTTGTTATAATATTTATACAATTTTTCCTGAACTTCTGTAAAGTCTTAATTTCTCTGTTGGGACAAAAAAAGTATTATCTGCCAAACCATCTATAACGATAATTGTCTTGGTGCTCTTCTTCACCATTAAATCATCCACCCACCATAATCTAAAGCAAAGAAAAACTAAAAGGAACACGAAAAAGAAATTTGAAAACAATCAGCTTTTTCCGTTCTTGTGTCACTGATTAGTATTTTGAGTAGTTTATTCATTTACATTTGGAGATCATTAACTGCCTTTTAAAATTGTTCTTTTAATCAATTTAGTGACTTTGCTTGCTATTATTAATTTGTAGCTGTGTTTCTATAACATCAATATTTTACCATTTTTGGCTTGATTTTAATGGCAGCAACCATGTTGTTTATGGTGTCCAGTTAGTGGATCATTGCTTGTGATGTCATTGCATATGGCTTCCAAGCTTGTGCATTTGGTCAAAAACCTTCAAAACAACTTCAAACTTTACTGTTGTTTAGAGAGAAGATTATTAATCAAAGTTATAATCTTTTGCAGCAGTTTTCTCAATTAAGATTTTTGTCTTTTGTTTTGACTTTGTAGTTGGTATTTTATTATTTTTTATTTCAGAAAGGAATATTTTAGGTAAATATCTCTAACATCCAGCCATCCCTTTCAATGAGTAAGCTCTGAGATATGGAGGTGGATGAGCCTATGGTGTCCTGGATAATGGAGTATCTATTGGGCTGACTGGAGTTTGTGAGACTCAAGGACTGTGTTTCTGATAGAGAAGTGAGCAACACTGGAGAACCACAGGGAACAGTCCTGATTCACTTTTTTCTTCACGCTGTATACTGTACCTCAGACTAGAAATAAAACACCAGGTCATGTCACTAGAAGAAGGACCTTCTGGAGGTGGTAGCAAAGGAGAGAATGAAAGAAAAACTGAGTGCCATTATGAACAATGTTGCACATCCTCTCTCTGACACACAAACATGGAGTACTTTCAGCCAACAAATTATTCAACAGAAGTGCATCAGGAAATGCTACTGGGGTACTTTTATACCAACAGCAGTATGTCTGTATAATGCCTGACTATGACTAGGATTGCTAAGTCAGAAGTTTTCCTTTCCTTTCAGTCATTCGGGTGTATATTCAGAACATTGTGTGTGTGTGTATATGTATGTTGTCACACACATGTGTTTAGGGGACAACTAAAGGGCCTGAATAGATGTAATTCCACAACGGACCAGGGGGTGGCGAAGTGCACTAATTCTCTCTCTCGATTCCTTGCATACCATTCTAGGGAAATCCCTCCTGGCTCTGGGGCAGCCAATGACGTCACTTCCGGTTCTGGTCCTGATGACATCACTTCCCATACTGGCCTTTAAAGCCGCCATCTTGTTTCTAGTGAATCAGTTTTGTTTTGGACTCAGTTGTGTGAACATGTCTGTCCTCTTTCATCAATTTTGCAGCTGGGAAAAATTATACGGGTGGCTGCCCCAAACTTTCACAATGTCTTTTGGTCATTTTTATGATAATGTATATATGTATACTTATGTATTTTTTGTTATCTTTTAATTTTTTTGAATGTGGTTTTATTCGAAAGCCAAATGAGGTTTTGTTAATGTGGTTTTGTTTGAAAGACCCTTGGGAGAAATAAAGTTCTGTCTTTCTCCCTCTCTCTCTCTCTCTCTCTCTCTCTCTCTCTCTCTCTCTCTCTCTCTCTATCTATCTATCTATCTATCTATCTATCTATCTATCTATCTATCTATCTAAGACACATTCTTAATACTGTGGATTATTCAGATTAAATGTAAAATATTTAATTTAAAGTTATTGCCTATATTGATACAAAATTCTCAAATCACATTTCCTAACTATACTTCATAAGCTGGTACCCACTCTAGCTGTTATGGTTTAATTAAGGCTTTGTCCTTTGTCTCAGTTTTCTTTAGTTAAGTTGGTGTGTTTTGTTGCTTTTAATTGATTATTTTGGGTATTTTATTATGTTAATACTTTAGATAATATCTATCACTGGTTGTTCTCATTTAATGTGTTTTTCTTTTCTAATTATTATGTTATTGCTTATTCTGTTAGTCATCTTCCATGTCCTCTTTAGATTCAGCCTAAGGGGACAGGGCCATCTGATGGTGCAGCTGGAGGACTGACCCCAGTTCAATTTACCATAAATTAGCTGCTGTTGCTTTCGTTTATGCTACTCTTCATTGGCTCTCTTTTTCTTGTATTTCAGCTTCTCGATTCTTAATAGTATGAGTTTTCATTTCCAATATTCTGTTTTTTATATTTTGACTTTTCATAGTTTAAGATTTTTTGGCAGTGTGGACTAGCTTTGTTTGCTGTAATGTTTGCTTTTTTTGCATTACCTGCTTTTGCCTATTTTATGAATATCAGATTTTATATTGTTTTTGATATTTTGGGGTTTCTTAAGTTACTTCAAGCATTAACACCTTTTCTCATTTTGTTGAGCCTCTGCGGGCAAAAATGGCTTCTCAAATTTGATGTAAGATTCTCTTTGATAGCAGGCCTCATTGGAGTTTAGAAGCCTACTTCTGGAGGAAAAAGAATCTTTTTGAGTTTCGAGATCTGCCAAGAATGCCAACAATAGCAAGCTGTGTCAAATTAGATTTTAGGCATGTGTTTCACATTAATCTGGCCCATTTTAGTTTGCATTTCTGTTAATGTTAAATTTATTTTCTTCCTTGAAATATTTAATCATTATTGCAGTTTTTAAATGCCATTGCCATAATATGTACTATAACCACATTCATTTCCAGTCATGGGCATTGGACAGTTCTCAATGTGTGATGCTATAATGTTACTGTTGCATAAGAGGGTTGCACAGAAGCATCTGAGTGTTAAGATTACTTATCATAAAGTCTTATCAGAAATATAAAAACCAACAGAAAAGACTTTTATTTTGAATTTCCTAATTTATTTTGACTTTTCATCCTGGTTTTGCCTAAGATCTTATCACACTTCTTAATATCAGCCTCTTGCCTTTTGCTATTGAGTGCACCGAAAAAAATCCTGTATATTTCCTCATCTCTATTGGGCTAAAAATAAAATCCTGTTTGATTAGACTTTACCTAGACCAATGCAAACATAAAAAGAAAGTTAAGCAGGCTGTGTATATAATAACATGACTGTAGTTTCTGGTGAAGTAAACATATATGTCAAGCAGGACAAAAAAATAACTGTGGGTTTATTAAATTCCACAATTCATATAAGTAGTCCAAAATATAAAGACTAAAGATGAGGCAAAGGTAATCAAAACAAGCACTAAATAACAAACAGAATCAAAAACGTGCCAAATGGTTATGGCACACAAAAAATGATCATAGACAACTCAGCAAAGGCACTAATGTTACAAGATCAGGGAACAGTAACATAATTTTTTTGTCATTTGAGTAGATGTGGGTTGAATGATTTGCTCCGGGTTGTCATGATTTTGTATGGTTACCTTGACTCCCATTGTGTATTTCTTCTTTTAAGTAGGTCACCGTCATTCTGTTTATCAGTTGTTGTGGTAACATGGTGATCATTGTGTACTGAGAGATGTGGCTATTGTTCAGGTTAAAATTAGGGCAGCAAGGGGTAAACCTCATCCTACTTTTGGGATAAAATGATAAGAATCACTTGCTCTTCCTATCTGACTTCTGATTTTTTTGGCTCTTGACCTTTCCTTATATTTTTGACTTGACATGAGACAGTGGAAGGGCTTTAACTGGCAGCCTTGGGGTTTACAGTCTAATGTTTTAACCACTTGTACTTAATAATCCTTAGTTTAATTTTGCTTAAAAACTAATCAAGGATTTAACATAATTTTACTCTTTCAACATTTTCTTTTCCTTTGCATTGATCTGGAGAGATAGGTTTTGCTGATTTTATTAGAAGCACATTCAAACAAAGAGGTCTTCATTTGTACTTTATTTTTTAACTTTTTGTTTGTACTTTTTGCTTTTTATATGCTTTGCTCATTCTTATTATTTCCTATTAAAATAGTCACTACAAATTGACATTCCTATAAGCCATATTCAGCTGGTTCCCAAATTGTGCTTTCCTCTTTTTGACAACAGGGAGTTTGAGCTTCTTCCTTTTATGCAAATAACTGTTTGTGTTTAGGAACTTATGTGCTGATTCCAAATGTTTTTTGCTTATTTGTCAGATTTTTATCCTCTGTTGCTTTCCAAACTTTGTTTGATTCACTCCATGGAAAACATTTAAGTCACACTGCTAGGGTTGCTCCATTTTCCCCCTAGAGCTTTCCTTTTGTTCCATTTCACTTCTTTATCTTGCAGTACATTTGTTACATGTAAGGGAATATGTATTTGAAACTGCCTGTCTGTTTCACTAGGGCATCCTGACATAATATGTACCAGCACGTCTAAATTAGAAAATTAGGTCATTTAACCTTATATTTTGGGCGGCACGGTGGCGCAGTGGGTAGCGCTGCTGCCTCGCAGTTGGGAGACCTGGGGACCTGGGTACGCTTCCCGGGTCTTCCCTGCGTGGAGTTTGCATGTTCTCCCCGTGTCTGTGCGGGTTTCCTCCGGGCGCTCCGGTTTCCTCCCACAGTCCAAAGACATGCAGGTTAGGTGGATTGGCGATTCTAACTTGGCCCTAGTGTGTGCTTGGTGTGTGGGTGTGTTTGTGTGTGTCCTGCGGTGGGTTGGCACCCTGCCCAGGATTGTTTCCTGCCTTGTGCCCTGTGTTGGCTGGGATTGGCTCCAGCAGACCCCCGTGACCCTGTGTTCGGATTCAGCGGGTTGGAAAATGGATGGATGGACTTTATATTTTGTTCTCTTATATCAGTTTACATATATTTATTTGAACCAGATATTTACCCAAGACTTTTAATATTAAATATTTTGGGACCTTTGGATGGCACTTAAACACAGAGGGCAGACGTGTGTTACTAGATTGTACCATTTATCTGTGTGTGCATTAGCTAGTACATGTACAATAAATTAACCTAAATGATAGCAGGAGCTATTTTCTTATAACAAACCAGTCTTACCATGGAGGGTCTTGCGGCACACATTGAGAGGCTTCAACAATTGGTGAATTAAAATAATGTCAGTCAGTCCATTTTGGAATTCTCTTGAAACAATTTTTCAACTATTCTTTATTTATGGAGTATTGTCTGAAACAAACCACATTTTTATATTTCCCAAAATAACCGTTTTTGAAAAAGTATCACATCTACTGATTTTAGTTCTTCATCACAAAGTTTAATCTTTTAAGTTTCCCTGAACAGAATCCCTCCTTTTTTCCTCCTAATATCTTAGTATATTTGTCCATAAGCAAGTTATTAGTCAACATTTTATGCTAAGAAAGGCAAGAATTAAACCCACCTGCCTGGGCTGAAAACACATAATATCTGTGGCAAAATCTTTCTGGTATATCTTCTCTCCTTCAGATAAAGAGAAATTAAGCTTTTCTAATGTACTTTATCCATTTCATTTTCAGTTCTTGTTCCTTTCTCCTGTCCATCTGTAAGAGAGAAAACTAATGTCCTATATATCCACTATTTTTGAGAAGAATATAGGACATGCCAACCTGCTCCTTTCTTCTGTGTTACACTATATGGTGAAAAGTTGTGTAGACACCTGACCATCACACCTATATGAGCTTGTTGGACATCCTATTCTAAAACCATGGGTGTGAATATGGAATTGGATGAGATGTTAGATGAAAAGACTTAGTCCGCAATCAATGTTTCAGTTTATCTCCAAGTGGTCAGTAAGTCTGAGTCCTGGCTCTGTGTGGGCTAATTGAGTTCATCCATACCACATTTGCCAAAACATGTCTTTATGGACCAGAAGAACAATAATGCTGGAACAAAAAGGACTTTTTCCCAAAATGTCGCCACAAAGTTGGAAGTGCTCAATTGTCTACAATATCTTTGTATGCTGTAGCTTTAACAATTCACTTTATTGGAAGGTGAATAGCCCAAACCCAGAAAAACAGTACCAGTTATTCCTCCCCCACCTGACTTTACAGTAGGCACTATGCAGTCCAGAAGGAAGCATTCTCCTGGCATCCACCAGATTCAAACATCTAACTGCAAGACAGTGAAGTGTGATTCATGACTCTAGAGAACATGCAGCATGCTTTACACCACTTCTGCTGATGCTTGGAATTATGTATAGTGATCTTAGACTTGTGTACAGCTGCTTGGAAATAGAAACCCATTTTCTGAAGCTACCGATGTATTCCCATTACCTGCATGCCGAGCCATTTTACAACTCTGAATGCTGCAACGAAGAATAGGGAATTTTTATGCTGTACTATATGCTTCTGCACTTGGCAGCCACACTCTGTGAGCTTGAATGTTCTAACACTTTTTAGCTAGATTGTTATTGCTACAAGACACTACCATTTCATAATAATAGCATTAGAGTTGACGGATCTAGCATAGCACAAAGTTTACATACTGATTTTTGGCAAACATGTCATCCCATGACAGTGGCCACATTTAAAATCACTGAGCTCATCAGTATGACTCATTCTACTGCCAGTTTTAGTAAATGGAGATTACATGACTATGTGCTTGATTTTATACACCTGTTAATAATGGATGCGGTTAAAACACCTGAACTCAATAATTTGGTGGGGTGTCCACTTACTTTTGCCCATATAGTGTATTTCTTCTGTTTTCCCTGTTCTTTCTCTGTAATCTTGACTCCTTCTTTCTCTCCTTCTTAACCTGCTGCCATGTACCTTTGATCATATCTGAATTGAGTACTGGCCTGCCTTCTCCTTGTGAAGCATTATCTAGTTTCAAACAATCTTAATGAACCATAACTGCTGAAGGTCCACACTGTCTTCAAAATCCGGGCCAATGCGCTAACCACTACACCACACTAATAGCAAAAAATGCTTGATCAAAATCTCTTGCTGAACTCCTTTCTCAATTCCCCGGTCTCTCCTGTCATGTGGTTCCTGCATGATTAGACACAGATCCGAGAGGCAAAGGGAAAAACTGCAGGCAAAAGGGAAATCACCAGGCACAGAGCCCATGCTAAATCCTAGCATCGTGACTTTTAAACCATCTTCAGCTGTTTGAAGAGAGAAATTCATTGAGTGCCCATAAGGGGAGGAGGAGATTATGACCTTATTTTACATAATAAGTTATAATGGTATAGACTAAATGAAAATCCCATATTCCACACATTAGCTACTTATTCACATAAGAGAAAGTAGGGGAATGTTTTTGATTTGCATCGATTTCACCTATACAAGATGGTCAAGATCCTCATCAAAGTTAACTATATAAGTATATGAAATAGTAATTACACTTCACTTAATTAATTCTCTTTAAAAACAATTCTCTATTTTTACACAAACCAATTATTTGCATTATTTTATATGAATTCTTATTTACTCTCCCTGGTTTCTTCCTTATTAACACTGTAAAGCAGCTATTTGGAAAACTCAGCAATGCTTCTGGCAACTGCAAATTATTTTATCTACACTCATTATATATGCCAATCTTCAAGCATTCTTCTACCTTATCATTCACATCTGACATCTTACACCACTAAAATTAATAGCCTTAACACATTATATTAATGACTGCTCAATAATTTCCTTCCTCCATTTTCTTAATCTATATGTACTGTATATTAGAAATGTTGCATGTACAGTATTTTTAATAAGCAAAAAGGAATCAAGTCAAGAGAGTGACACCTATCCACCATAAATCACGTTTAATCATAAAAGTTCAATAATAAAGCACTTTTTTCACAAACATTTATATTTGAAAATGCACATGCATGCAATGGGGTAACTTGTGAAGTCCATACAAACATAGACTGAGTTGAGAATAGCATCTGGGTTCCTGTTGTTTTGAATTATCACCATTCCACATTCCACCTGAATAAATGAACAATCTCAGTATTCCTTTTTAATGGCTCACCGTGACTGTGACCTCTTTTTCCATCTTAATCCGATTTTCTTTCTTTTTAGCTATTCTGGTGTGTATTTAAGAGGGAGTTGACTGTTTTGCCATAATATTTTTATTGAGCCTCTGTAAAAAGCTCTCTTTGGCCACTAATAAAGTGCTATCATATCTATCATAACCAGTAAGAGGTGTTGCTGCACCCCAATCCCAAGACACAACTTCACAGACACAAGGGTGCAAATAGAAATTTTATTAATAATAATTACCTTTGCCAAGACTTCTTAATAAACACAATTCCAATTCCAGTCCTTTCTTCTATTCCTCCACTCCTATCAGTTGAGCTTCTTCCTCTTCCACCTGACTCCAACTCCCCTGGATGAGGTTGAGCAGCTCCTTTTATCATAGACCTGGGAGTACTTCTGGAGCTAGGGTATAGCCCATTGGAAGCAATTCTGGGTCAAACAGAAGTTCCACAAAGTAGGGATCACATATCCCTGCAGCATCCTCTGGCGGTACCCATGGAACCTGACAAGGCTGTCCTATGGGACTCCAGTCTCCTGTCTGCCTTGTGGGAGTCTGCATAGGTAGCATCGCCAAAGGAGGTTGCTATCCAGCATGTCGGGGAATTGAGTAGGTTTCAGGTTGTCTCCCCCTGTACTTCCATCCTACTGGAACCCCAGCAGGCATAAGGGTCTTCAGTCCTTCCCTTCTGAGAAGCCAATGTGCCCACCTGCAAATTGCCATGCTTTATCAGTTGTCTGGCAAGGGTAGGGAGCATCTTGCCTTTCTTTCTGGCCACTCACTGCCATGGCCTCCATCCCAAGAGGGGCACTAATTATATGGTTTTATCTGCTGCCTTTTATCTCCTTATTACAACTGTAGGAATTAAAAAATGCAAGCCAAAGAGCTATGAAATTAGGTACATTTTTAAATTATGTTTTTTAATTTGGTGTAACCAAGTAGCTTCTGATATTCTCTAAAATCATCCATCTATTTTAAAATACACAAATAAATTAGGATTTGTGGAAACTCTAGGCTTGTCCTGATATTGTTACACATTTGAAATTTTTGAAAAAACAATGACAACTAATGTTATTTTTTAATACATTGCCAGTTGGCAGCATTGGGATTTATTTTAAATTTCACATATCTTCAAAAATGCCAGCTTAGTTATTTCTGTATTCTTTTAGGTATGAAGCTGTGTGCTTGAAAAAGAGACTTTCAATGTCACCCTGAGAACAGCATTTAGGACAAGCTTTGAAAGTGGTTTACAATTTACATAGACTGATTATGCATGAAGACATTGCACTGACTATGCTGCAGTGGTGATCAAAGCGTCCCCATTATATCATTTACTGTATGTATGGCTATTTATTTGACAAACTGATATGAGTAAAAGTTTGTCTATTTAGCTGAAATGTATATTTGTAATATTTTACTTTGCTGGAGATAATACTTATGTGCACCATAAGCCAGAGAATTACAAATTCATACAATGTGCAAAATTTATAATGCATTGGCATTGGAAACATTTTTCAACACTTAAAAAACAAAATTAAAATTTCTTTCATTTTGTTATAGAATATTCATTAGTGGCGCAGTGGGTATCGCTGCTGCCTCGCAGTTAACGAGACCTGGGTTCGCTTCCCTGGTCCTCCCTACATGGAGCTTGTATGTTCTCCCCGTGTCTGCATGGGTTTCCTCTGGGTGCTCTGGTTTCCTCCCACAGTCCAAAAACATGCAGGTTAGGTGCATTGGCGATTCTAAATTGTCCCTATTGTGTGCTTGGTGTGTGAGTGTGTGGGTGTGTGTGCCCTGCAGTGGGCTGGCACCCTGCCTGGGGTTTGTTTCCTGCCTTGCGCCCTGTGTTGGCTGGGATTGGCTCCAGCAGACCCCCGTGACCCTGTATTCAGCTTAAATTATTTCAAATGAACATTATCACATCTTTAAGAAAATAATATTCGTGTGTTGTCATTATAGAAGATTATACCTGCCCAGTGATTTATTAGTATTATTTTCTGCTAAGAGTTTAAATGAGTTACATTAACTGTTGCATATTAACCATCTGGTAATAATTAAAAAGTCCTGAGGCCTCCTTTGTACTGGGAAAATCAGAAGTGTAATTAAATGAAAACAGAATATGATCAAGGGTTGGGGACGAGCTGGGTACCCCATTAAATTTGAAGAAATGACAATGAAATGAGGTGTTCATAGTAAAGGATGTGTCACATTCCGAATCTTTGCGTTGTGGAGTTTTGTTTACTAACTGAGCTTGGTCCAAATGCCTTTATTCTTTAAATAGCTCTGGGGCTATACCGGAAGAGACCTCACAGCCATGACTCATCCTCAGGTCTGTGGGGAAGAGAAAAGAGGTGATTAGCAATTGTTTATGTCCTAACACTGTAAATGGCTATTTTACCTCAGTGGAGAAATCCAGATTCTCTGCAAATGCTCATGTGCAACAAAAGCATTATGAACTGTTAAGTAAATCCTTTGTGCATATACCTAATAGTTCAGTTCAGTTAATTGTCACAGGTGGAATTCCTGTGTCAGCCTTCCATAAACAAAATGAATATCAAGGTAACAGAATATAAACTGCATTTGTGATCAGATTTTCATTGATAAAGTAAAAAAGGAGTAGAGCAAAAATAATCCATTAATAACTGATATATAGACAGAGAGATGAAAGACAATAACAAACAGCACAAAATATATAATTACAAAAGCTTAGGCTAACACTTTTTCTCCTATAGAAAAAAAGCACATAACTTATGAATTCCAATCTTTTAACTCTTGTTTTGAAGATGGATAAATTCTTTTGCTAGTTACTAAGCCTCTCATGTTTTATAGCTTAGTGTTCATTTGCTCATACTAGCTAGCCTCTTTACTGGATTACCCATCCCCAAACAGAGTGCTCTTTTTCGCTCTCTGTCTTTGTGCATGTGTTTGAAATGTTGTTCTGCATTTTCTTACAGGACTTAGGCTGGGAAATTCATAATAACTCATAAGCCAGATCTTATCCTTTACAAGGTATTATGGTATTGGTGTCGCTGTAACAACATTAGCTGGATTTTTCCTGTCAATTAAATTACAATTAATAGTTCTTAGAATCAAAAAAAACGCTCATGGCTTGAAGTGAATGATGCTTTGCTCTTTTCCAGGTTGGCTTTCTCCAGACAAGGGAAGAGCTTTCAGCACTGTTTCATTCTTTGTTCAGATGCTTGTCTTCTTCTTCACCTTTGGTCACACCATGTCCTCAGTAGCTAGCAAAGTTTCATCTGCTGGGTCACCTTATAAGTTAGCCCCTCTTGTTAGCAAGGCAAATGTGTGGTTTACACAAGTCTGTCTTTCTTACTCATGTTCATCAGCAAGGTTGGACTAATAGCAACCTTGTTATGGACAAGTATTCCACCCTTGTGAGAGAATATTAAAATATTTATTGTGCATGAACTGTTTTGATTTGCAGTGCACATAAAAATATATATAAGCATTAATTTTTGAAAAAGCATGAAGAGATTAATGCAATGGTTGGGTAAACACATAAAATGCCTTAGGTGGTTTAAGAAGTGATTAAGTGTTATGTGCACAGGAAGACTTCCATGTGTCATGTATATAGTTTTTCCATAAAAGAATAAGACCCAAACTTAATAGATATTTAAAGACAAGAATGTAGCAGAAATAAGACTTTTATTTAGGTATGGGGAATTGGGGGTGTGAGCCAAATGAACCAATCAGAGTTAATTAATTTCCACCACACTCTTCCAGTCCAGCAGTGTTGCCCTCTGGAGTAAAGGAATTGCCTCAACATCTTCTGCAGCCACAGCCTATCAGGTTTGGGTTCTGCCTATAGGCAGCCAAAGTTGGCCGTTACTGTAGCTTCATGAGAATAGAGAGGTTGATGATCTTAGAAGAAAGAACAGATGCATTGTCATTCACTAATTGGGTGCACATACATACATCCTTTTGGCAGACCATTGGAGCAATATTCTGTCCCTCAAAGTTGTCAGTTCCTATGACCTTTTGTTCGAACTTGGGTGCCCATCTCGTACCTCCAAGAGACATTCCTTTGATGTTAAAATGTTTGGTATGATCATCATATCAGATAAGACACATTCCAACAAGGATGCCCACCATGAAGACTGAGACTTTGTAGTTGGCAATAAGAGTGTCGGGCCCAGGCTTTTAAGCCAGGATTTGTGTTCTAACTATAGCAACTGAACAGATAATGTCAGTCTGTCCTACAACACAAATAAAAAAGTCAATGGATGAACTAAAACTACATGAAGGAATGTACAGGGAAAAGTGAAGGAAAAAAAAAATGAGGAAAGGTTGGAAAGAACAAAATGCTTCACAGAGCAACCCCTGACCAGCTCTTGACTAATTGAACAGCATGAAACTAGTTTTGGAGGGTAGAGCTAGAAGAGTTGTTATTGCTAGATGTAGACATTTCAAGAAGGGTAATATTATACAATGAAGGCTTACAGATTGTGGGAGAGACAAAAGCAGAAGATTTCTAGTGAAAGGCTAAAAACAACTTGGCTGTAGTGGTAGAAGTTGTCTAGGACTTTAAGAGGGCAAAAATGTTAAATCTCATTAGATATCATCTCCTGGGTGTAGGGTACACTTTTATAGATAGGTTTAAATAGTGTGTACTGGTGATTAGGATTTTTAGAACAATTAGTTATACTTTGAAAGAGAGCTTCTAACTCATCACAGAGGATGGGGAAAGGTCTGTTAGCCAGTTAGACATGATTGGGTGATTTCTTAGGGAAGGTTTGCAGTCAAGGGAGTAGAAACTAGACAACAGTTTGGGCTTAGGAGAAATGGTTGAAGCAAATCAACACCAAGGATGAATTGAAAAAGGGGAAGAGTATTGTTTTTTAAATAGTATTTTGTATGTTTTTTTTTGTCAGTTCTGGGTTTCATATAGTTTTTAAGTATTATTGTGACTTTTTTAAAATTATTTTGCCTTTAAAGCAAAACCAATTGTTGCCCTTTTCCTGCCTTGCCTTTTGTTCCATCCTTTTTAAATGATCTTTAATGAATAGTTGTACTTTTGGACCAGGATTTTTACTGTTTCCCTCTTATCTTTATTGTGGTCATTTTGTTAACTTTTTTCAACTTTTAAAGCCATAGCCCCACTTCTGGACCAGTACATGCCAGACGTCTGCTCCTTTAAGTTGGAGAACACTCGCTGGGGTCAGGCCAATCTTGTGAGTCCTGATCTGAAATAATGGTAGAACTGGCTTTTGTTTATGTGTGTGTTTTTTTTGGTGGCCTGATCCTTTTTTTGTGCTTTGTTGTAGCAGGATCTACAGTAGTAGGCTTGATATTTTACACTGACAGGTACACTTATGCAGAGGTAAACAGTAAACAGATTCTGATACACTTGGGTGTTGCTTGGAACCTTTTTCTCACAGCAATCAATTGTGCTCCATTTAAGAAGACTCTAACACAGAATACTGTAAATGCAATTTAATCAATGACTGAGTTTCTAATTATTAGTGTAAGACTCCATGTTAAGGATCCTACTGTACTGTACATGGTAATTTTTAAAGTATTACACACTTTAAAATGTTAATTTTAATTTAATTCCAGCTCTAGTTATTTGCAGTCGTCTCATTCTGTAGCAGTGATCGCTAAGAGAAGTAAGGTTTCGACAAATGCTAGCCCCTCTTCTAAGTCACCGTTTTCCAGTGGTTTTCGTGTCAGCAGTAATTACCATTCTTTGTTACTTTCATGTCATTTTGGGTCAGTGTAACCTTAACATTCTTTACAAAAAGCTGACATAAAAGTTCATTTTATGTGACCACATCTATAGACACCAGATAAATTGAGAAAGTGTTACCAATGTAAAAATATCAGCCATACAGAGTACAGATTTACTAGGTGTAACATGAGAAGAGATGAAGTGATCAAACAAATGCTACAGTTTATGCAGATGTCAAGTAACATGCCCTCATTATCAGCAATCTCTAATCAATTTCACTGTGTTGAATGAAAACAAACTGACAGAAAGTGACAGCACAAAGTTGTAAAGCTCTGAAGTTGTATAAGATTATTTTATGAAATATAGACGCTGCACTATTACAAAGTGAACAATGTGCTGCTACTTATAAAATAAAATCTGCAAGATTTTTTCTTACGTTTTACTTGTATTCAGCTTATTTTTTTTATTTATTTATAATTTTATTGATTTTATTGTAATCATTCCATACAAATAGGTCAATTTTTACAAAAAATAGGATAGAAAACAAATCAACCCCCACCCCTGAGAAAGAGAGCATGGCCAATGGAGTAAAACTTGTAAAGCTTGTAAAAATACCTAAATTGATGAGTTTAATAGGCGGATAAAGATAAATGGAGAAGAAAAAGAAATGGGAAGAGAGTTACTTCCTCAGTGCTTTAAGAGCTTATTCTAAAATATTATTGATTAGATCCTGCCAGGTTTTGAAAAAGTTCTGCACAGATCCTCTGACTGAGAATTAGATTTTTTTCCAATTTCAAATAGTATAAAACATCAGTTACCCACTGACTTAAAAAAGGAGAGTTAGGATTCTTCCAGTTTAGCAAAATAAGTCCATGTGCCAATAGTGTAGTGAAGGCAATCACAATTTGTTTGTCCTTCTCCACTTTAAGCCCATCTGGAAGTAGTGGGATTTGATTGCCTCGTTCGCAGGTTGGATCTTGCCCTGGAAACATTTTGGAGAGTTTTAAGCGAGACAGATGTGCTCGATATATCATTTTGAGTTGAATAATTGTATTCTTTGCGTATATGGAGCTCGAGTGAATTCTCTGCATTGCTACCTTCCACTCCTTTTCTGATATGTTAAGTGAGAGATTTTTTTGCCATTGTCCTCTTGGATCTTTCAAAGGGAGGGACTGTAAAATAATTTTATATTGCAGAAATGCTGTCTGAGTCCTCGAAACTGAGCAATATTTTTTCCAGCATAGAGGTGGGAGGGAGATGAGGAAAATCGGGCAGGTTCTGTTTAACAAAGTTTCTAATTTGAAGACAGTGAAAGAAATGTGTTGCTGGAAAGTTACATTTGGAATGTAATTGTTCATAGGATGCAAAGATGTTATCTATATAAAGATCTCTAAGCAATTTAATCCCAAATGTTTTCCAGATATTAAAAACTGCATATGTTTACGAGGGTTGAAAAAGGTGGTTCTCATGCAGAGGTATCACAGAAAAATGATTCTCCATCTTAAAATGCTTTCCACATTGGTTCCATATTCTGAGTGAGTGAAGCACAAGGGCACAAAGCAGGGAATATAAAGAAGTACTGCAGGATTTTATTTCCATTGCGGACCAAGCCTGTGCATGTTCATCTATTTGTGTCCAGGTTTTTATAACTTGTATGTTTGCTGCCCAGTAGTAAAACTGAAAGTTGGGAAGAGCCATGCCACCTTCTGCCTTAGGTCTTTGTAGGGTCGCTCTTTGGATACGTGGATGTTTTGAATTCCAAATAAATGAGGTTATGGTTGAATTTAATTGCTTAAAAAATGATGTACTGATGTATATTGGAATATTTTGAAATAAAAATAGAAGCTTAGGACGAATATTCATCTTAACAACGTTAATTCTTCCAGCTAGAGTGAGATGAAGGGTTGACCATCTATGCAAGTCTCGCTTAATTTTTTCCATACAGACGGTGAAATTTTGTTGATAAAGAGCTTTATGTTTACTTGTGATATTTACCCCTAGGTATTTAAACTGATCTGCAATGATAAAAGGGAAGGTGTCCAATCTAATATTGTATGCTTGAGAATTCACTGGAAAGAGCACACTTTTATTTAAATTAATTCTGATATCAGAGATCTTTTGAAATTCTGTAAGTGCTGTTAAGACTGCAGGCACAGTATTTTGTGGGTCTGATATATACAGTACCATATCATCTGCATATGAAGAAATTTTCATTTATTCCTTCTCTGATAATCCCCTTTATCTGATAAGCATTTCGACAGTGAACTGCCAGTGGTTCAATGGCGATTGCAAATAGCAGTGGTGACAAGGGGCATCCTTGTCTGGTACCACGTTCTAGTCTAAAGTAGTCTGAACAAATGTTGTTAATACAAACTGAAGCTTCTGGATTGGTATACAGTAGTTTGATTCTCTAATGTAGTGAAAAGGTAGTTCCATTCAATCATGTCAAATGCTTTTTCTGCATCCAACGATAATAGTATCTCTGGGGTGTTTGACTTTGCTGGTGACTATATTACATTAAACAGGCTTCGAAGATTGAAAGTTAAATGACGACCTTTAATAAATCCAGTTTGATCTTGTGATATTACCGAAGGCAGCACTTTCTCCATCCTTCTAGCTAGGATTTTGGTCTGAAATTGGTCTGTATGATGCACACTGTAATAGGTCCTTATTTTGTTTAGGGAAGACAGTGATTAATGCTTGGTGAAAAGTTTGAGGTAGAATTGATTGTCTCTAGCTTCTGTAAATGTTGCTAATAAGAGGGGAGCTAGCTGAGTGGAGAATTTCTTATAAAATTCTACAGGGTAGCCATCAGGGTCTGCTGCTTTCCCGCTCTGAAGTGACTTTATAGCATTAAGTATTTCAGAAATTTATCCAGTTCCTCTGCACTAAAAGTATCTATTTGTGGTATCTGTAATGTATCCAGAAATGTATTAGATTGTGTGTTGTCTTCTTTAAACTCAGTAGAATATAAGGATTTATAGTAGTCTCTAAATGTGTGCATTATATTTTTATGGTCAATGATTTTTTCTCCATTCATGTTGGTGATTGCTGGGATTGCATTGTGAACTTCTTGCTTTTGGATTTGTTGAGCTAAGAGCTTATTAACTTTCTGTGTTCATAGCAATGATGTCTTCATTTAAAAATGAGTTGTTCAGTTTCTTTGGTTGTTAAGAGGTTGAGCTCTGAATGCAGAGCCTGCCTTTTCCTATGAAGAGCCTCACTTGGACACCTGGCATGTTCTTCAACTATTCTAGTAACTTCGCTGGTTAGCTCTGATACCTTCTTGGTTTCTAATTTATTTCTGTGGGGAAAATATGAAATAATTTCACCTCTTAAGAAGGCCTTTAGAGTTTCCCAAAGTATTCCTGTAGAGATCTCTGAGGATGTATTTGTTTGGATATATTTTCTGTACAGTTCTCGTCTGCTAATAAAAGTGGATTAAGATGCCATCTGCGAGATGAGTGTGTGGGGCATAATGATTTTAGCTCCACTATCAGAGGGGCATGGTCGGAAATAACAATAGCGTCGTACTTGCAAGATTTAATCGTAAGCAAGAAATTATTATCTGTAAAGAAATAATCTATTCTTGAGTAGCAATGATGCACTGGTGAATAGAAGGAATATGTTCTTGAGTTTGGGTTTAGAAACCTCCAGGGGTCTGATAGGTTGTGGTCAGTTGTAAACTGTGTAATTGCCCTTACAGTGTTAGATGTCATCCCCCCTGTGACAGCAGACCTATCTAAGAGTGGATTTAAAACACAAAGTCCCCAGCCATTATAATTTTATGAGTGTTCACATTGGGAATGGATGCAAATACATTTTGCATGAATTCCCTATCATCGACATTGGGTGCATAAACAATTATCAAAATCACTTTACAGTTAAATAAATTACCCATGACAATCACATAACTCCCTTCAGGATCAGATACTACATCTGATGCTACAAATGAGACTGTTCTATGTATGAGAATTCCTACACCTCTAGTTTTCTTTGTAAAGCTGGAGTGGAACATTTGGCCAGTCCAGTCTTTTTGCAGCCGGAACTGATCCTTGCTTAGTAAGTGCGTCTCCTGTAAAAATACTATTTTTGCATTTAAACCTGTTAGGTGAGAGGATACCTTCTTTCTCTTTAATTTGTGATTCAGGCCTTTAACATTCCAGCTCACAAAGTTAACTGTCCCATCATGGAGACACTGATTCTAAATTTTTGATGTCATTTTTTAGTCTTAACTGGAAGTGAGACAGCTTTAACTTTAATTTCCAATTTTTCCCACAATTTATTGCCATGCAGCCTATTGTTACGTTGGTAGTTATAATTAAAAGGATTGATTAGATATAGCTTGCTCTCTTTCTCTCCCCTGCTTATCCCCCCACTTCCCTATTTTGCCTCCCCATGTGAGGCTGCACCCTACTTCACAAAGTCCCAGTCCTCTGACATACCTAAAGACAGAGCACGTCCAACAACAAAACAAGCCCCCCTGCAGCGGCGTTTGAGGATTAAAAAGTAGAGATATCTATTGCCGATAAAGTCTAAATACTATAAGCATAAAATATAATCTTCAACAGTCTTGAAATATTAAGGCAGTAAACCCAGGGAATGGTGTTAAAGAGTGGTCCTGGATAAGCATAGTAAACCCTAAAGCAATAACAATAACAATAAAAAAAAAAAACTTTGATTTCTTCCACACATATGCCTAAAATTGTAATTAAAACTTAAACATAAACAAAAAGTGTCTGAGAAGAGAGAAGGATGTATAGTTATGGTACCCGTATCGTTGCAAGTGGATCACACAGAAGGTAATATCTTCTTGCCGTGTCATGACAGGATGCGACTCACTATCATATTTAAAAAAAAAAGTGTCAGGATCAGCTCCTTTTCTGCTTTCTCCTTGCTGCAGAAGATGTAACATTTGTCTTGAATATCCACTTTCAGCTTGGCAGGATACAAGAGGCTGTATCTGATATCGGCTTTCTGTAACCGCTGCTTAATGTTGTAAAAAGCTGCACGTTTAGCAGCTGTTGAAGGCGAGAAATCAGGGAAAATACGAATGTGGGTATTTTCAAATATAATCTCTTGTTTCAGTCTCAGAAGTACATTACATTAAGCTTAAATTGTAATCTCTCGAAGCGGACAATTAAAGTCCTAGGTTTAGAGGTATTTGATCCACGTAAGCGATAAGCTGCCGCTATCTCGGTATCTGATTTAAAGTCCTCTGCAATTATTTTTGAGAATAGTTCAGCTACAAATTTCACTGGGTTTGGACTTTCACGATTTTCAGGTAGACCTTCGATTCTAATATCATTCCTTCTGCATCCATTTTCCACAGCCGCAAGTATGTCTTTGAGTTTTTTGTATTCGGAATTTGCAGCTGTAGCTTTTCCATCAACGGAAGATGCTGTATGTTCCGCTGTTTCAATTCGAGTCATGAATGTCTGCTTAACATCTTCCAGCTGATCGGCAAGTTCTCTCAGTTTAGACGCATTTTCCTGAATGTGTTCCTCAATTGTTCCCAGTATACCTTTAAAGGTTGCATCAAAATGATTATATATACGTTTTTCCAAATCTTTATTTTCCTGCCGCAGCTCCAGCCGCAGCTTCTCGTTTGTCTCGTTTGTTTTGCAGCTTCTTGTTTGTCTTGAGCAAGCCATTTATTTCTTTCTTCATATTTTTCTGAATGTCTTTCTTAAGCTCACTTATGGCCATGGCCAATGTTGCGATTATTTCCTTCAGTTTGGACAAATCGGCTTTCGTGCTCCGCGGGTGAAGTGGCAACCCCCGTTATAGCTGATGCTTCCGGCTCACGAGGAGTAGATGAAAGCAAGGACTGCAAGGCCATTTCTAATTCCAAGTGATCTTCTGGAATTGGCGCGCTATCGTGACCTGCATCACTTGCACCTTCGCTCCTATTTTCGGGATAATAAGAAATAAGAGAGAAAATAAAGCCGCTGCTAACGGAGCTCTGCTTCAGACATCCATCTCCCCGTCTTATTTTTTAATTGTAAATCAGATTATATTATCCATATTGTGCCATGTTCCTTAATATTGGAAAGTAAATTAAATTTTTACAAAGATCTTCAAGACACTCATGTTTGTTGTCATGTATACACAGTACAATGACATTTTACTTACATATCTTCTCAGAATTTTTACTTTTACTTTTTAAATTGTTTCTGGGATTTTGATGATCAAAAAAAATCCTTTCATAATATGTATATTTTATTTCTGTTTCTAACAATGTTGAAAATGAATAGTATTCTCTGGCGATGTCACTTGTGGGCACCATCATTTTGAGAGTTATCTGTTGATGGTTGCAATGCCAATACTGGAGGAAACGATTGGAAGTGTGCAACACATGAATTATTTACAGCAAAAGTATAAAGGTCAGCATTGTGCACTTTCTGGTTATCCAAGATTGTGGATATTCTAGTTGTGAAATTCTTTCTGTTCCTTTGACTAATAATTTTAATTTTTGGCTCAGGTTACATGTTACTTCCCTGGATATTGATCCTCTCATAACATTTGCTGGCTAGAATTTTGTTTCATGTCCTGAGCTTGTCTTGTCTCAACTGTATTGTCTTGTCTTCCTAGTTATGACCTTGATATGTTTTTTTTTTCTCCAGATTAATCTTCCAGCTCCATTTCTATTTTAAAGAGTTGCTATAAATTGCCCATCTGAGTCTGTACACCAATGGAGGTAATTTGAGGCAGGAGTCGCTGCTAAAAGTTTAATTTGTTATATAACAATTTATTTTTATAAATGTATTTTCACATTTAATTTTTTACATTTACTTTTAAATAAGAATATTTTCATTCTCACAAACTAGTGATAACCAAGAGAGAAAAAGTATATATTTGCATGTACAATCTTTGGCTGAAATGATAACCTATACTATACTGCTTCTCATTCCTAGCAGGGAAGGAGAGGGGAGAAAGACATTATACTTTCAAAGTAGTTTATATACAGTATGCAGTGAATAACATTACTTCTTGTCTTACTTGTGTCTATTCTTCAGTAAATTATTGGTCCCCATATGAACAGTAAAGAAGAGCCATAATATGTAAACCTTTTCCTCTAAACCATGAATTCTAGAAGTCTAGAGCTTGTTTCATATAAATGCAAGTCATATGTGCTAGCTGCTCATCTATAAAATCTGGATTAAACAAAAAGATGCAGGATTATTTAATAATACAGCTGATTTATTAATGTATAGGATACAATATTGCATATCTATATATTGCTTAGTCATAACCTCTTGAAGTGCCCAAAACCGCCAGCACAGGCTCTGACCAGCACCCTGAAATAGAGTATAAAGGTTCAGGGAATCACTGGGTAGATGAAGAAAAGTAAATAAATTAGTAAATCATTACTTTAATAAAGGACATAGTGTATTGATGAATAACATTTACATGAGAGAGTTGTGTAAGGTTAATTGTTGGGTTCAAATTTTCCTGATATAAGTAAGTGTGTTCTGTTATTAATTGCAGCCCCATGGTGTCTTGCTTTCAATAAGGTTAGGATAAAAGTAAACGTGGATGAAGCAGGTTAAGTTAGTGGATGAACCAAAGTTTGATGAGTACTATTCAAATGTTCTTTTCTGGGTTTTTTTCCATTTCTGTAGTTATTTGGTTATCCTCACTTATCTTCTTGGCTACAGAATATTTTAATTGGTCTTTAGCCTTTATTCACTATGTTTAGGTTTTCTACACCTTCTTTTGAAGTCCTCTACAGCTACCGTCTTACTCCAGCACCCCCCATGAAGCAGTGTCTACATGAAAGGACATCTTTTTTCTTTTTACAATTAATTGTAAACATGCTACAAAAGGTACAGTGGTGACAGAAAAAAAAACTGCTTATTTAAGAATGTTGATCTAATTGTCAATGGCATACTGTATGCTATGCCATACCTGTGATAATTCAGAAAAGTGTCAAAAACTGGAATGTAAAACTTTTAAATAAAAACATGCCACTAAAACATCACGGGTCAGTTGCTGTGTACTTAGGTTAGTATCATGCTAGCTGCAGATCAAGACCAGACTACACAGTAAGGTAATAAAGGGAGACAATCCTCAGGTCTAAGTGCTGTTGCAGTGAACAGCAGATCAAGATCAATACCAAGTTTAACTAATCTGCTGTTAGTCTTGTTTTTGTTTCATGTTTCTCCTCGGTATGCTCAGCTGGCTGTCTTTTTTTCCATTAACTGTGGTGCGTCCACAATTTACATATTGATCTTTCTCAATTAACGACTTGCAGCTACACATTCCTTTGGAAATAAAGGGACAAAGCACAGGAAAAATGTAAGCCTTCATGTAAACTTATTAAAAATCGTTAAGGTACATTAGATCAAAATGTGTGTCACTGTTACTGTAAATGTTATTTACTTTGAGTGTCTGAAAAGGGCCTGAAATTGGAAAGTAATGACAACGAAAAGTAAACTTAAGTACAATCATATCTGAAACATTATTGTCTCTCTGTAACTCATTGGCTGATCTACCTTCAGGGTGACCAGGGCTGTGGTCACCAAGAAACCTTGACATATGTGACAAAAATGTAATGTTGGCATATACCTGTTATGGTGGTACCTTGCGCTCTTCCACACAACACATGTATATGGTTACTCATACATTATATCATTGCCTCTCGCTCTAATGTACAAGTGACAGTACTCAAATCTCCAAGGGAGACCACCCCATGACTTATTTAATTTTCTATGTGATGTTAATAGAGTTTTAAACTATGCATGTGACACTCTGGGGCCTGTGGGGGTCGTAATCTTGCCTTGCTGTAACTCGTTTCACAATTACATAGATTATACAGAAGAGTTAATACTTGTCATTCATTATACTCCCAGCTTCTCTTAATAAGTGGATTAATCCAACAGTCAACAAACCATAATATTTTTAGTCAGAGATGGGACAATATTCATAAAGAATGTCTTATTGCAGCAGAACTTTCACAGTAATGCAAAAGCTCTGTATAATTCATATCTCATCTTATATATAAATGTCTACGAGTGGAAGTTGTGTGTGTCTGTCTGTACAGCCCAGAAGACTACAACGTTAAGCTGAAAGAAATCAACTCTGTCACCAAAGTGAAACCGCTGAGAAAAGAGAAACTCACTTAGCCGCAATGTAATTGATTGATTGAAGTGCCACAGTCCATGGTTTCTAGGCTTTTTACAGCACGGGCTTACACAGCTAGTATTAGACATGGAGGAAACCTGCAAAGATATATCCATGACACTCAGGAGTACAGTATCGAAAAACTAGCAGCATTTTTAGATGTACACTTTTCAAACCAGTGGCCGAACAACATCTCAGTTAGGAATGATGACTCTACATACTGAAGACTAATGGTTAAATATATGTTGATCCAGATTTTTATATTTCATATATAATGCAATACAAATATTTCAATTCATCGCTTGTCTTTTTTTGTAGCATTGAATTAAACACACTGTATCTGATTCAGTATCTTGCAATACATCAGTCCAAAAACAAATACCAAATATTTTCCATATTTTTCTGTATAATTCCATATTTGTAATGGTATATACACTCACTAGCCACTTTATAAGGTGCTAGTACCAGGTTGGACCCCTTTTTGCCTTCAGAACTGCCACAATTCTTCATGGCATAGATTCAACAAGGTAGTGGAAACATTCCTCAGGGATTCTGGTCCATATTGACATGATAGCATTACACAATTGCTGCAGATTTGTTGGCTGCACATCCATGATGCAAATCTCCTGTTCCACCCCATCCCAAAGGTGCTTTATTAAATTGAAATCTGGTGACTGTGGAGGCCATTTGAGTACTATGAACTAATTTTCATGTTCAAGAAACCAGTTTGAGATGATGGGAGCTTTGTGACATGATGCATTATACTGCTGGAAGTACCCATCAGAAGATGGCTACACTGTGGTCATAAAGGGATGGACATAGTCAGCAACAATACTCAGGTAAGTTGTAGCATTTAAATAATGCTCAGTTAGTACTAAGGGGCCCAAAGTGTGCCAAGAAAATATCCCTCACCTCATTACACCACCATCACCAACCTAAACCGTTGATACAAGGCCGAATGGATCCATGCTTGAATGTTGTTGACGTCAAATTCTGACCAACCAAATGTTGCAGCAGAAATCAAGACTCATCAGACCAGGCAACATTTTTTCAATCTTCTATTGTTCATAGAAGACTCATCAGACCAGGCAACATTTTTTCAATCTTCTATTGTTCATGTTTGGTAAGCCAGTGCAAATTGTAGACTCAGTTGACTGTTCTTAGCTGACAGGAGTGGCACCCTGTGTGGTCATCTGCTTCAAGGTTCAATGTGTTGTGTTTTCAGAGATGCCCTTCTGCATACCTTGGTTTTAATGAGTGGTTATTTGAGTTACTATTGCCTTTCTATCAACTTGAACCAGTCTGGTCATTCTCCTCTGACATCAGCAAGGCATTTTCACCCAGAGAACTTCCACTCACTGGATATTTTCCCTTTTTTGAACTATTCTCTGTAAACCATAGAGATGGTTGTGCATACATATCCCAGTAGATAAGCAGTTTCTGAAATACTCACACCAGCCTGTCTAGTACAAACAACCATGCCATATTCAATATCACTTAAATCTCCTTTCTTCCCCATTCTGATGCTCTGTTTGAACTTCAGCAGATCATCTTGACAATCTCTACACGCCTAAATGCATTGAGTTGCTGCCATGTGATTGGCTAATTAGATATTTGCATTAACAAGAAGTTGAACCTAATAAAGTGGCCAGTTCAGTGTATGTGCTTTTTCAAGTCCATGACAGTCTGTCTGATAGGTCTATTAAACCTTCTCAAGAGGTAATCTAAGCTAATATGCAACTTTGTTCTCCTTGACAGGCTCCTAAAAGCTCACTGCAGCTGCAATTAGTCTTAGTGTTTGTCCATTTTTAGTGTGCAACCTTGAGAGACACTGTAATAGTACTAATCCCAAAAGTTAGTCTTGTTACCATAAATACTTACTAAGACCAGATCAGCACCATATCATCTCCAGCTGATAGCACACTGCAACTGATCCCACGTTTTTCACAGGTGCAGCAAGCTCAGAAATATGGATGAGCAGCATGTGGTGCAACATCCTAACATGGCCTAACACTAGCCTGAGAAAATACAAAGTCAATTTAAGAATTATATTGAGCTTCCAAAAGCTTCTTTCAACAGCTAACGCTAATTAACAAGTTATTTAATACACATTTGAACACAACAGTGCTGAAAATAAAATTGAAATAGCAACAGCTTTAAAAAATAAACACAAAGGGAACAGTAAACAACAAAAAATAGTTGGCAAATGCATAGGCGTAGAAGGGAAAACTGTTTAGAAACTGAATGTAAACTTGGCAGACATTTGGCTTCTCCAAAAATAAAAAAAGTAGAGGAACTGAATATCTGATCTTGCCTCTGGTCATCTTATATGCATAAAAACAAAACAGAATTCTCAAACCTGCTGTGGACACCGGGGGCGCTCCAGCTCCCTAAACACCCAACATAAGCAGACTCAGACACGAGTATAAAAGGCAAAGAGTTTTTTATTGAGCAAAACTCTTCCCCAAGCATTTCCAACCACAGCCACAAGTAACACATTTAAGCACAATACACCACACAGCAATTCTTTTATTCCTTCTTTCTGTCCTTCACTGCCGCCTCCTCACAAGCATTGTCCTCCTCCTCCTCCCGACTTTGGCTCATTTATGTGAAGCAATCAACTCCTTTTATCTCCCACACTGGAGTATTTCCAGTGCTCTGTAGACATGGTCCAAAAGTACTTCTGGGTGAGACGGAAACCCCATGAAGTAGGGCTCCCCAGTTCCTGCACCACCCCCTGGTGGCACCCATGGAACCCAATAGGACTAAGTCAAATAACTCCATGTCCCATACTGCCCTGTGGGAATCCAAGACACCGCTACAACTGCCATCTAGTGCTCTATGGGAGATAATGCACTGTTCACGCTCTCTTTCCTGGTCCTTCCATCCCAAGGGAGTTCCAGCCAGTTAAGGACATGTGCCATCCCTCACACTGCTTAATCTAATTCATGGTTAAATGGACCCAGTCACACTCACATTGGAGCCAATTTGGAATTGCCAATAAGTTGTGATTGGCAGCACTTTCCACTGTGCCAAAAGTGATATCCTCAACTCACGTGTCTTCCCCAAAATAGCTGCCAATACCATATGACCACATACCAAGTTCTTTTATAGGTACATTTTTTAAAGACATGCCTTTAGGGCCAAAGCCCCATAATACCATAGCTTTATAACATCTTCACTGCTTGAAAACCAATGACTTTGGTTTTGGCTTGAGATCAGACTAATAGTAATAGTATTAGTAAAACTACTAGTACTAATAGTAAAACTAATAGTCTCCTGGGGTTAATCTGAATACTGTTTTTAAATAAATATGTAAATAAGAAAATGAATTAAAAGAATGTCTGAATTCAAAGAACTCATATTAGGTGCATAGCGGTCTACCGAAGACAGGGAATTAGCCCATCACAGGACTTTCATAATGTATTTTATCATTGTTTATTTTTTGTTTTGGGCTTTGAGTAAATTCTGCATAATATTAAAAGTGTTGACAAATGTGACTTTGTGAACAATGTTTAAAATGTTAGAAAAACTGTGTTGAAACTTCTAGGCTCTCTTTAGAAATTTATCTGTGCTGCATTACATGGAAAATTTCATAAAAAGATTGTTATCTAATCCAGCATTAGTAGCTGCCAGACCTTAAAGTTCATTTATTGTGCTGAACAAGCCTTGCTCACTAACCAATGAATTATGTTTTGGGGAAGAGAAGAAGAAAACAATGTATGAAAGCAATGAAGTGTTTTTTTCGATCAGGGCTCTTTATCACTTGAATGCACTGAGCCACTAGCTTGATCTAGTTTGTGCAGAATGCACTAAATTACCTTGTAGTGACATTACAACAATGATGGTGTAATGAACTGACATTTACTAAGCATTACAATTAATTGGACCTTTCAGAATGTCTCCCATAAATTTTCCATTCCTTTGTTTTGCGTGGTGTACAGGTTCAGTGGTTAAAGCCATAGTTTTGTCTAACTACAGAATAGTGAAGATGATTAGCAAGGGTCATGAATGGCAATTCCTAATTGGTCTACTGTGTATATTTGAGCAAATGTGCCCCATTATTGAATGGTGTTGAATCCAGGGCTAGTTCTTCCTTAGAACCTGATGCTGCTCATATTACCACTATTAAATAAAATTTTAAAAATGGTGAAAAAGAACACTCTGATTCAATAAACAATTAGTTAATATAAAAATATAATAACACTTAAAAGGAGCAGATCACTCCTGTTCATTTGGATTGTCAGTTTGTATTTTTCAAGTCAAAATTATTTCTTCACAGACATAGTATATATTTATTTGCCTTGCAAAATTATGTTCTAAAGTTAAGTGCTTTCTATAAATTTAAAAACATACATAGCTACTCCTGGCATTATATAACAGAATTGTCCAGGGGCCTCATGTATAAACAGTGCGTACGCACAAAAATGTTGCGCACTCCCGTTTCCACCATCACATCGCGATGTATAAAAACTAAACTTGCCGTAAAGCCACGCACATTTTCACGGCAGCTAAATCCTTGGTGTACGCAAGATCTCCGCTTGGTTTTGCAAACTGGCAGCACCCAGCGTCAACGCAGTGCTTTTGTTCCAGTGTGGTTTCCCTTTCTTTTTTAGATGCACATCCCTGACACGGCTTTATCAAATACACTGAAATTAACCGCATATTGTTTATTAGTTTAAGCCATCTGATTGTAATTAACATGTAACAATATAATGGTCCACAGAATGGCCAAACCATTCCAAATACCATAGTTGCTTTAGCGTTGTTACTCTCAAGTATTTATCCTACTGTATCTGAGTGTGGAATCACAGCTCCAGAGCAGCTGATCGGAAAGAAAATTATTGGGATACAGCATCAAGCACATGCTGCCTCAGCCATGCTGTCTATTTGAACTGCTATCATATGACAAACGCTTCAGAGCCTTTTCTGTAGGGACATCGCGGTTCAAAAACACTTTCATCCCAAAAGCTCTAAACGCACTCAATCAGTTCAAGTGCTCCTTGTAGAACTGTTTGAACTTATAAGTACAATTACCTCACTGTAAACTTGCGATACAATTATAATGTTGTACAACCTGAGCCACTTTATAAAGCACATATTCACAAATGATGACGATATCATTTTTAAGATGAAATGCAGCAAAATATGTTTATTACATTATACAGATAAAATTTTAACATCATTTAAATCTATATTGTTAATAATTAATATGTGAGGACATGGTGTCGCAGTGCTAGCGACAAGCTGGCGTCCCGTTCAGGGATTGTTCCTGCCTCGTGCTGTATTCTTGCTGGGATTGGCGCAACCCTGGATGGATAGATGGATAGAATAATTAAACAGTGTACTATGAAGATATTTCAGTGTTCCTTAAAAGTGTTGAAGAATCTGCGTTCTAAGCTTACAGATGGCTTGACATCTATTACAGAGATGATTATGTGGCGATTGGTTACTTGGAGAAAGAAAAGAAAGGACAGGAATTGGGGGTTAGTATGTTTGAAAGAGAGAGTACTGCTGCAATAAATTATTTCATCGAAGGTCACGCACGCCGCAACAAGCATCTTGTGAGAGGCAGGAACAATCTCTGGACGGGGTGCCAGCTCGTCGCTACCACTGCGCCACTGTGTTCCCATGTTTATTAACATGCTTTAATTCCTATCATCAAGAAAATTATATCAAGTATACATCTCAGTATGGGCGGCACGGTGGCACAGTGGTAGCGCTGCTGCCTCGCAGTTAGGAGACCCAGGTTCGCTTACCGGGTCCACCCTGCGTGGAGTTTGCATGTTCTCCCCATGTCTGCGTGGGTTTCCTCCGGGTGCTCCGGTTTCCTCCCACAGTCTAAAGACTTGCAGGTTAGGTGGATTGGTGATTCTAAATTGGCCCTAGTGTGTGCTTGGTGTGTGGGTGTGTTTGTGTGTGTCCTGCGGTGGGTTGGCACCCTGCCCGGGATTGGTTCCTGCTTTGTGCCCAGTGTTGACTGGGATTGGCTCCAGCAGACCCCCGTGACCCTGTGTTCGGATTCAGCGGGTTGGAAAATGGATGGATGGATGGATACATCTCAGTATTTAAATTATTCAGAGAGCTGTAATATCACGAATATAATGGATTCTGTGTCCTGTCAGAGGAAGTAAAAGCCCGTTTAAGAAGCACATACACATAGAGCACATAGAAGAACATATACAATACAAAGCATTTAATGTGCTACTTTAGTTACAATGGGATTTGAGAAACTAGTAAATTAAACGATTCTAAGATGAAGTTTATGATGTACTACTTTAATAACAAAATAAACTACGTGATTAAAGTGGAAATTTCGAGATTAAAGTTCTGTGTTTTTTTACCCACTGTGTGCCTATTTTTTTTATTTTCTTTTTACCCTAATAAGCTTCCATATGACTCTTAGATGGTGGGCTGCGACTCACCTTTTCACAGCGACTTTGATAGCTGAGAACTTTTTTTTATTTCAGGCACTGTGCGACTTTGTGAACTTGAACTTTCGAGTTTCTCCGCCATTCTCTGTCACTCAATCAACTTTCTTTTGTTGTTTATACCACTGTTTAAACCAACAAATAGTAAGTTTTTCGTTGCCTCCACTTGGTATTCACTGAAATTCTTCTATTTTCCCCCGTGCTTTTGCCATTGCCTTTTCACAAAACGCTGAGCTTAAGGGCTATTTATATTGATTTGCATATTCAAAGAGGTGTCATTCTGGGAGGAGTTGGGGAGTGGCGGCAGGCACGTGCATGTGCATTACTTTTCACGCTGACCGGGATTTATGTAGCGGAAGAACATGGAAGTTGGCGTATGCACAGATTTATGCATCTGGATTTTTTTGTGTGTACGTTCATTTCCGCTTTTGTTCATACGCCATGTTTTAGTGTAAATTCTACACACAGCGTTATGCATGAGGCCCCAGGACCACAGACACATGGTAAACAAAGCTTAAAAACTTGCCAAATAGGTCAATTTTTGAAGCCAAGAAAGTTGTCAAACATTGGTCCACGTCTTGAAATTACACATCCATTGCAAAACAGCTTATAAATGTCATTTGAGGTTCAGCCTTTTTAAAAGAAGACCAGCCGTTTACACAACCTCAGCATTAGTTTTCTTCCGTAACAGCCTTTTTTACCCAGGGGAGTGATTTCCTCTCGAAAGACAAAATCACAGTAGACTGTTCATGCCACATGCTTAGTATTGTGTTGATTTTCTTTTGAATTTATGTGAGAACTACTTCCATGAAGACTACTCATATCACACATATGAAAATAAGATGTATCCTTACCTTGAGAAAAATAGTACCAGAAATACAAGATAAAGCGATTATTTCCAGATCCCTTTGTTGTTACAAGCATGCGTGGGAAAAACAGAGCATATTTTCCTTTGCCGCTTTAAGGAGGATGTATTTGGTAAGTTTTTAGGCTTTTATTTTCTGGTGGTGCTCTTTGCTCCATAGGCTAAAAATTATAAAACTCTAGGACTGGTCATGTATTTTTTTAAATTTATAGAAAACCCTTAACTTTAGGACATAATTTCGTGTGGCAAATGCATGTTTGTGTAAAAATAACTTCTACGGAAAATTTAACTGATACCTTATTTGTAATAGTATTGCATTCACATGTTTCCCAATAGTCACATGATATTTAATTCCAGAAAGTGGCATGGAAACATTTAAACTATTATATGACAAAAAAAAGGAAATTAATCATATGGGGTGGTACTGTACCATACACAATGCTTTAAGGCTAAATAATGTGTTCTAGCAATGAATTCCATCTACCCATTTTCCTCTAATAGCATAAAAAAAATCTTAATACTCGGCCAAAGTAAGCACATCAATTCAGATAACTGTGCTACTCTTCACTTTTACTGCAATTGTCTTTACTGTAAGTTGTGGTGCTAGTGGATTGTTACTGCTAACATATAAAAGACCTATATTCTTACTATACTCTTTTATAGTGTTGTCTTCTACAAAACTGGTTTCTTTAAAAATGAAAGTTAGAAACAGAGTTTAGTCGGAAGTGTAGTCTCAAAACAAAAAGTATTATACAGTATATTATTTCCAGTGTAACACAGGTTTTCATACCTTTTCACTGGAAAAAATGACTCTTACTGGAATAGTGGGAAAAGTTTAGGAGCCAGCCTAGAGGAGTGGTAAGGATAGGGTTTGAAAGTATCTTTGTGTAATTTAGAGGGTTGGCAGAGCCTTGAGGCTCAGCGTGGAGGCCTGCGGTTGGATAGTACTGAGTATATTGCCAGCAGTTTTCAAAAGTTGTGGTGTGACTGAGACATCAGAGCAATACTTTAAATTACTGTGAGAAAGAAAACAAGAAGGAAGACTTGATAAGATCAATATATTAGATGTTTACTAGGATATCAATTCCTGAATGAGCACACTAATGTTAATGAAGACAGAAAACATGCATGATGCCAGAGCCAACAGGACTCCATGGGTTATCTTAGTTAGTACAAATGTTATATGAACTATCCTGAAGCTGCCAGCAGAGTAATTCTCGAGCATCAATAATGTGACAGTTTCACTATGTCCTAGGACATACACTCAGCCTCAGAAATTATACAAGCAGCCAAGAAATCACAGTTAATAAAAGTCTATAAAACTTCAGGGAACATGTTGCTTGATATTCTGAGTATTGTGTAAAATGTCTGCGTGCTGTTGGCATAAAATGGTCTAAATTTGTTCACTTGAGTTAATACCTGAAGGTAAACACTTTTAATGATTCATAATATTGTTCAAAAATCATTCTGTTGTTATCCTTATTTCTGAATGTTATACATTTTATCGTTGCATTGTGACAGAATTAAACCAGCATCTGTGCACTTTTAAATCAAGCAACATATACTGTATCCTTTCTCAGAATTCAAGCTTACATCTTTTCCCTAATGATTTTTTTTAGCTAATGACACATTTCTCATTAGTTTTAATGGAAATCGATTCTGTTACTTTAATTATGCATTTGGGATTGGCCACTTCATTTATTAAACTTGTCACTTTTGCTTAAGCAGTTATTCATCTTCTTATACTTACCTACAGGAAAGCTTTGATTATAAGCTTGCTAATGAACTTTGGTAAACAGATTAAAATGAAACAGTGCCTACATACAACACTTGGCTTTTCTCCTTTTTTTCCAAAAGCGTAATATGTAAAACAATGTACAAATCTTACATTAACCTTTTTTAGGTGTGTTTGCATATAGTACACTTCTCTGAAACGCACCTACTGTGATCGCCATATCTGTCTGTCTGTGCATTCACATGAAACAATTCTGCTCTCAGTGGGCCAATTTTGTTGAACGCTTATTCTTCATGGAAATTTGTTTGGAAAGTTTAATTTGTGTTGCACTATCTCAAATAAAGTGTGCCATACAAAGATTTGAAATTTCAGAATCTTCCTATTAATAGCACTGACACATTTTTGAACTTGACTGTCTTCAAACCGAGAAACATGCTGATTAGTTTACCATTTCAAAACTATCAAGGTAAATTATTCATTACATTGAGAATGGTTACTTCAGCTTGTATGTTTTGTATGTTTTCCTCTTTTACTCACTGTAAACCACTCCTGACAACAAAAGAAATACCCATTATTTGTATAAAGACAGTTAAATGTCAAGAACAGTATATGCGATTAAGCCGCTGCTGGACCAGCTCACTTCTCTTGATGCTTGAAGTAAGTTAACTGTAAGAAAAATAAATTCTAGAAATTAATTTAAGACAAAATGAATTAAGTATAGAAAGTAAACAAATAATCAATATTTAAAGTACATTATGCTAAAAACAGCCTCATGGCTGCATCATCTGCATGATATTATGATTCAGTAATATTTAACAATAATAACAGTACTTATAATACATTTTATTTATTTATATAGTGCCTTGAGCATGCAAAATGCACTATAATTTATTAGGAAAGTAGGAAAGGTTCAGAGGTGCCGTTTCATTTATACTTGTGTGGATTCCACCATGCAAGTATGCGCACGCCAAAAAAAAAACCCAAAAAAACCCCAGGAAAACGCATATGCAAAATCATCAAATTTATAAAACTGGCATACTTACATTTCTATGCAATATACCTTTATAAATCACAATCATCTTATAAATATGTTAAATGTGAACATGCCACAAACTGCGCAAGGTTACTGCCATGGAACAACCATGTATAGACTATGCCACCAACCTTGTATGTTGCAAACATTCATTGGCTGGTAGAACAGCTTCCCATCTGATGCACTCTGCCACAACTTGTGAAATGTGAGGAGTTCTGTGCCACTGCCTGCACTGCACTGAAGTGCTGCTCCTCACTGTTCTGGTGATCTGGGAATGGCATAAGGCACCAGTGTCTAAGCGGATAGCTGCTATCACCTGGCACATGTATTGACATGATTGCTTTTACAATGAGTAGTACAGGTCATATAAAACACTAAAGCTACCTAATCAACAAGTCAACCATTTCATCATCTGATCAATACTTCTTTGCCTTAAAATAAATGATTCATGGATTGACCCAGCCAACCAAGTCATGACTTTTGTCAGCCTCATCTTGGCATCACCAATCACATGTACATGGACTGTCTCACTACTTACAATTACGAAAAGCAACGTCGTTCTTAGTAGGTGCACTCATTCCAATATGAGTGTTGTCATTTGCCATGACTATGTAAGAAAAACCAGACAGTACTGCAAATTTCCTTTGATATTCATAATGAAAATGTTTAGATGTAATATGAAGCTCCATAAAGCACAGACATAAAGGAATTGTCTAAAGTATTAAGGCAATGCCAAGCAAACAAAGTCACAAAACAGAATCCAAGCTGTAGTGAAGAACAGAGCACATATTCGAAAATCCAGGAAATCACATGAAACTCAAATCAGGTATAAGAACTTACCAGTTCTAAGCATATTCAAAATGAGCCATCAGGAACTGTGGGAGACCCTCTAGATTTATAGGTGGAGGGCAGTTCCTGGCACTGACTGGCAGGTGGTTCCACCCCAAGGGAATTACACACAAAACACATAGAACATATCACAGGCATTGAGACATAAACACAATTAATGAAAATAAACATAAATAAAATGAATACATACAATAGAATAAAAAATGAAGAAAGATGGCAAAAACATGAATTCAGACTCCAGCAAGGGGAGAACCCCTGGCTGAGATATATTATTATATGAAGGAAACAGAACAAATAACTAAGCACACGAATACTAAAATACACACAATACATACATACAAGATAATAAAACAATATCCAAAACATAACTTACAAAGGGACAAAAAATGCAATCAGTGACATAATATACTGTACATAGTAACATCCATACATTATCCAACCCGCTATATCCTAAATACAGGGTCAAGGGGGTCTGCTGGAGCCAACCCAAGGCAACAAACCCCAGGCAGGGCGGGGCACCATCCCACCGCAGGGCATGCACAAGCACACACTAGGGACAATTTAGAATCGCCAATGCACCTACCCTGCATGTCTTTGGACTGTGGTAGGAAACCCACGCAGACACGGGGAGAACATGTAAACTCCACGTAGGGAGGACCCAGGAAGCGAACCCGGGTCTCCTAACTGCGAGACAGCCGCCCTACATAGTAACAGTATTTCAAAAATAACAAAATGATCACAGAAAATGACAAAGTCCCTCTGGTGGAGGAAACCCTGAACTGCATAAGTAGGTAAGAAACATGATGGATTTGATCAATTAATTAATTAATTAATTAATTAATTAATTAAACTGTGACTCAGTGACCGAATCATAAACTAATTCATTAGTTAATTGGTTAATCAGTTAATTAATTAAAATGTATCACAGAATGTTAAAAACAACATTTAGCCTTATCAAACATAGTCTATGCAAATATAAAGTAAGTTTGTTTTATTAAATTAAGTGAAAGCTGTTATTTTAGAAAATATCAATATGAGACATATTAGTTGATATTTTGTAAAATAAAAATCTGTTGGCTTTATTGATATTGATTTACCAGCTTTTAATTTATAATTATATGAAATTCTATACATCCTTTGGTCAGATGCTCCATCAGGGCATCATGCTGTAATTAGGCTTGACTATGAATAGTGGGTTCCTTGCCTGAAGTCACTGCAATGCTGAATTCCTTCATTTTAAGCCAGACTGAGGTTTTCATTTTAATTATTAAGATGAAAAGCATCTTGGGCAGTTGAAAGAGACAAAGTATGGTTCTGTGAACCTAAATTATTTAAAAAAAAGAACATAGATTTAGTATATTTTATGAAAAAGTAAATGCCTAACTTTGAGTTTATTCATTCTTCATTATGAGTTGAAAACTAAGAACCTAAGCATCAGATTAAACAACAAGTTCAAAATGAACCATTGATGAAAAGACTAGTTAACATTTTGATGGTCTGGGTCAACTCCACACTCCCCGGTTGTTTCTGGGAGCCTCTTGAACCCAGAATCGTTGATAGTCATAAACTGGGATGAGCCAGGCAAATGAGGACACACACAGTCAGAAAGGGGTTGGTGCAAACGTGCAAAGAGCTTTTATGAAAACCAAACCAACTGTTTAAAAGTGCAGTGCAAAAAGATCTTCCATAAATAAATATTCCAGTAAAATCAGTGAATGGTCCATGAATATAAAACCAAAAAAAAAAAACAACACACTCATCACGTTCTTGATCTTTCTCCCTTCAGCTGACCCCAGCATAACTTCCCCTCTCTTGTCTTAGTCTGGTATCCTTTGGCAACTTTGTCAAAGCATGCATTCAGGTTTGGACCACCACACTGAGCGAATTCCGCATCGCTTGGCAGTCAATGGCTTTACCGGAGAGAATGGACAGAGGAATGGCCACACCATTCTCCTGGGGTAAGACCCTCAATTTCTCTAGCCTTTCCGGCATCCGGGACTTATGGCATGTGCCCAGGCCTTCTCTCTCCTGGCTTTTTGATGCAGTGCCACCCACTCAGCTTGCACCTTGCACCATTGCCTTTCCCAGGACTGCTTCTGGAGCTTTCCACCCAAAACTTTGGCTCATTCTTCTTGTCTGGCATGTCCAGCCCATACAGGACTGGACCTACCACTTTGTCTGCTAATTCTGGTAGATCTTCACTCTGTCAGCATTTACCAGAGGATTGGTGACCTCATCAATTTGGTTATTCCTTACATTCACATTTGGCCACGACTCCACCAGCACCCTCGAACCCAAGTGTTCCTCTTTCCCATGGGTCTGAGTACTTCTAGCATTCCAAAGTCCTTGGTATTGGTGCCTGGTGTATGGCATCACAATTAGCTTTCCTCTAGGACTGTTTTCAGTTACTGGGCTTGATCTTTCAACTGATTAGGCTTCTTTCTGTTTAGCCGGGCAAAACCTCTTGATTTGACCCTGCTGGTGACAACTGTGACAAATGATAATTCTCCCTCTACTCTTTGCTAGAGTTTTGTCAACAATTGCAAATCTCCAAATCATATCAACCCTAGATGCTTCTCTGGGCCTACCTTCTGTTTAGGGAATCACTTTTACTTTATCTTCTCTGTCTTTTTGCAGGTTCTTCCCCCACTGTGTAGTCAGGTACTGATCTGCCAGATGTGCAGGCTTCTTGGGATGACAGCAGCCAACACGTTTCCACTCAAGTACAGAACTCACTTGGCAACACCTGTGATAGACCTTCTAACACAATAAAGTCAAATGTTTGCTTTGCGATGTTCTTGTCTGGTTGTAGCCATCTGTTACCTAGGTCTTCCAGCTGTGCTGCTTCTTGTTTAAGAGGCTGCTCCTCTAGACACTGTAAAGACCAAAACATTTGCCTTCACTTCTCACTGTTGAAGTCAGATGTAGTCTAGATAGGCTGCAGTGTCACAGCTGATCCTCTTTTCCTATCTGCAGTCTCCTTCAGGATTGGGGACTTTGTCTGCTGCACTCTGTTCACTTCATCCTCCGACTGAGTGAACCTATACTGGAGACTCTCTATCTGCTTCTCCATATACCAGTTCCTTGCCTGTTGACTAGCGCTTCCAGAGTATGCTCATCCCCAGTGCTGGTAGTTTATCTTCCAGAACAGTCCCCCTCTTGGTCACAGGCAACTCATTTCATAGACGGTATTGGCAGAGCTATATTGTACATTCAAAAATTAAAATCTGCCTGTGTCTGTGATCTAAAAATAATTAATCTTTCTCCACTGATCTTTCCCACCTCTGCCACCATAAATATGACACACTGTGCACTGGCACCTCTGCACATCCTCAAACTCTGGCTGTCTGTAACATAACCAAATGGAACATAGGTGTAAAATGGAGACATCGAATCAAAAAACATATTCAAAAGAAAACAAGTTTTTATTATAGACAAAAAAAATTCTACTATCATCGACTTCAAATTAAATGCACTCCTCTGCAGTGGCACAGAATTAACACATATACAAGAAAAAACAAAAATAAGTGATGGTGACTGTGTATAGTATTTACAATGGCTCAAAATAAAGGTAATGAAAAAAAATAACAAAAACAAATGATCAGACAACTGTTTTTCTTCCTCCTTCTCCCAGGACAAAAAGCAAGAAGACAGAAAAAAACAGTTATCAAAATCAAAAGTGAAGAAAAAGGCACAAGCGCAAAATACAGGAAAATCAGTGAAAAAAATTATTCTCTACCCTGTATATACACGGATGCTTAATAAGGCTCGCTCTATAATTTGTTCTGCTAACCTTTCTCTCTCCTATGCCAGATAGTCAAAAGACAAACCCTGTTGGGTGTCCCTGGGATTAATATGCTGGGCCAATCTACCTGGCCAATCATTAACGCCAGCACGACATAATCCAGTGAGTGACACTGCTTGTGACCTTCCACCCCTGCAGGCTTGATCTACGCAGAAACCTTTCTATTTCTTGTTCATGTGTGGGTGTGTGGCTGCCAGCTTCCTGAAGTTGATTTCTCTTTTACTCGTTACTCTGCCACAACTCATATGGCCAAACGGACATCCTTCACTGAGATGGCACGAAGTAATGTTGGGATGCCGTGCCTCCATACCATCACTGCAAATGTTTGCTACAGAAGCTTTCTCAGCTACACTGCAGGTAGGCGCACCTTTTATAACTTAATTATAAAAAATACAATGGCTATAGTTAGTTATTATATTGACTCCATATGTCCTGTGACAAGCACAAGTGCAAACTGTATTTTTCAGCAGCTCAGAAGAGAAGCCAGGGTGTATACACTGTATTGTTCTCCAGATTTGTGTGACATTGAACACGGGTTATTAAATTAGTGAAATATATGATTATCAAATAGACATTATCTAGAATTTGAATATTTTAGTTGCATTTTTTTAAAAATGTATTGATTCTTTTGCATTGTACAATGAATATTGCTTTGCATTTACACGTACCCTGAGATACCGATTTTATCAGATAACATTTTATTATTTTAACATCTAATGTTTATGCTCTGGCTAATTTGGAATCTAAAAAGTATAGATGCAGATTACCATGAATTTATGTCTGTGGACCACTCTCCGGGCATCCTGAAGTAAATACTACCACTCCGGGTCAAGAGTAGGTGCTGACGCCAACCTACTCTGTTGTTCCCTTTGCAGCACAAAGAAAACACCCAGTGAGGGCAACTGACTCCACCCCTTCCAGTCCCTGACATATAAATCCTGCTGCTGCCGGAAGGAGATGTTCAGTCTTTCATCGAACTTATTGCAGGACTGAGTTCCTTTCTCACAACACTATCATTACGTAGCCTGATGGCAAACTTATTTGGAAAATTTCTTTTTGTTGCTGTCCATAGTGACCGTAATTTTCATTGACTTCTCCTTATTTTATTTTTTGTTGTTGAAATTAAAACAGGGACGACCAGGTTGGTGTTCCAACATTTTCCAATGGTAACGTGCAGTTCCTTATTTGACCGCAAGGTAAGAGTTCAAAATAAACAGTATACTGTATAAAATGTGACAAAATGCATATTTCTATTAAAATTTAAAAAAAAAAAACATCCAAAGAAAATACTCATTGTCCACCTTACACATTATATTCTATGTCTAACAACTATTCTGTAGCCATCTATGATGGTAGAAGCAATGTGGATACTCTAGCTCTCCAGACCCACTGTGCCTAACCTTCTTGAGTAGTGCATGAAAAAGATAAAGAACTACTTTAGCATGTTTACAGCAGGCAGTGTGACACAGTGGTTAGGGTTTAGGACTTAAGACTTCAAACATTGTAGTTGTGGGTTTAAATCCCATGACTGACATTATGTGACCATGGGCAAGTCACTTCACCTGTCTGTGCTCCAATTGGAAAAACAAAAAGAAATGTAACCAATTGTATCTTAAACCTGCAAGTTGCCTTAGATAAAGGTATCAGCCAAATCATAAGTACAGTAATCCCTCGCTATATCGCGCTTCGCCTTTCGCGGCTTCACTCCATCGCGGATTTTATATGTAAGCATATTTAAATATATATCGCGGATTTTTCGCTGCTTCGCGGGTTTCTGAGGACAATGGGTCTTTTAATTTCTGGTATATGCTTCCTCAGTTGGTTTGCCCAGTTGATTTCATACAAGGGACGCTATTGGCAGATGGCTGTGAAGCTACCCAGCTTACTTTTCTCTATCTCTTGCGCTGACTTTCTCTGATCCTGACGTAGGGGGATTGAGCAGGGGGGCTGTTCGCACACCTAGACGATACGGACGCTCGTCTAAAAATGCTGAAAGATTATCTTCACGTTGCTATCTTTTGTGCAGCTGCTGCCTGAAATGACATGCTGAACGGTGCTTCGCATACTTAAAAGCACGAAGGGCACGTATTGATTTTTTTATCTGTCTCTCTCTATCTCTCTCTCTCTCTCTCTCTCTCTCTCTCTCTCTCTCTCTCTCTGCTCCTGACGGAGGGGGTGTGAGCTGCCGCCTTCAACAGCTTTGTGCCGCGGTGCTTCGCATACTTAAAAGCAAACAGCCCTATTGATTTATTTGCTCCTTTGAAGAGGAAGATATGTTTGCATTGTTTTAATTGTGAGACAGAACTGTCATCTCTGTCTTGTCATGGAGCACAGTTTAAACTTTTGAAAAAGAGACAAATGTTTGTTTGCAGTGTTTGAATAACGTTCCTGTCTCTCTACAACCTCCTGTGTTTCTGCGCAAATCAGTGACCCAAGCATGACAATATAAAAATAACCATATAAACATATGGTTTCTACTTCGCGGATTTTCTTATTTCGCGGGTGGCTCTGGAACGCAACCCCCGCGATGGAGGAGGGATTACTGTAATTAGATTTAGTAGTTGGGACTGAGCAGTGGCATTGCTAGAGTCTGTGCTGCTCAGGGTGGGGTGGTGCTTCAATTTGCTGCCCTCCAACATATCTGAATATGTTACCCTATTTATATAGAAAATTAAAATGATGTTGTGGAAAAAAGCCCGGACACAGCCAGGCGGACACCGAAGGTTCAAATACCAACACATGTAATTTCATTTCTGCTATATTACAAAGTGCCACGCACAACCCAGTGCCCCTGCACCAATCACCCTTAGTCCAGGCCTCTCTCTGCAATGCCTCTTCTCCTGACCGCCTCCACTCCTCTCCTCTGTGCTCCATCCTCTTCCACCCGACTCCAGCCATCGAATGCTCCTCAGGCATTTGGGCGCCCCCTGGCGGTGACCATGGGCCCCTATAGGGTTGAGCTTCTAAGCTTTGTTCCCGTGGTCTCCAAAGCCACCAGGGCGGTCGCCCCCTTGTGGTCTGGAGGAGGTGTAAGCCCTCTTCCGGTCCTTCTGGGCGTCCCGGCTGGGTACCACCCCCAGCTGCTTGCCACAATGTATAGAGAAAAATTTTATCAACGAGACAAGAATATGGTCTAGACGCACTGATAAGTCGTGTTCTAATTATTAGTTTCATATAATTATACTGCAAAAACCAGAACCAGTGTAGTGTACAAGTGATAGGAGAGGATGTTTTTTGCGCAGAGCAAGAATGCATTCGGATTGATAACGAGGCAAAATTATAAATTGTAAATTAGTTGTTAGTTCCTAGAAATTATTATCTTTGTGATGTTTATGTTTAATTTTCATAAATTTCAATTGCTGTGTCTGATGCCGTCACAGAAGGAAAGTCTGAAAATTATTTTTGAAGCATTTGTGGATAAAAATCAGAATTTTACTTTTTTCATTCATGAGTTATATTTTACTGAACCTTGCTGCTTATACATGAATAATGCTGCCCCCAAAAATGTGCTGCCCGGGGCGGACTGCCCCCTCTGCTCCCCCTTAGCTGCGTCACTGGGACTGAGTGGTCTTTGGGCCTTGGCCCCCATTCAGGTTTATTTCCTTCCTATTCTTGTCAACTAGAGTTATTTTTCACTCCTCCCAGGCCATTTGAACATAGCATCAGACTTAATCGGTATAATCATTACAACTTAAAAAATTAGTTTAGCAATTTAATCCATACTCAATGACTCTGCAGTTTCTTTTACCTGGATTATGCATGCATTTTTATTTATTTTATATTTGATTTCTTTTATTAGTTATTTATTCTTTTTAGTTGTATTTTTATTTAATTTCCTGTAAAGCACTTTGAATTACATGTTTTATATGAAACTGTATTATAGAAAAATGTTGTTGTTTTTACCCATATACCATGTTGCCAGACTGCAATTTCATGTCAACAGCACCCCACTGCCTAGAATTACAGGACATCAAATCAACTCCAACAGCTATAATGCAAATTGCAAATGCTATGTGGCACTCATTTCTAACCAAATTGACAAGAAATTCTGTTACTGTACTACACACTTTGTAGCAAGGTTCTATCATTACTGGCTTGTCAATGCTTGACAAAGGTCACATTAACATCTGGCTAGAATAGCCTAGATATTTGCTTAAATTAGCTTTTTAAAATGTTTCAGACACATGTAGACTTGGGAATTGTAATTAGACAGAATAATGTTGCCAATTAGTGAATGGTTTCTATGAAACAGAATTAAATTAAAGCAGACAGAATCAGTGTAACTTATCACTAAAAATACAACCTCTGTATAATGGAGAGACACACATTCTTTAGCCTATCTTTCAAATGGCAAAGAATGCATCATGTGTTTCACTGCACACTACATAGTGAAGCAGCAGTTGTATGATCAGATGCCTAGCCTACCTGTGATTAATTACAAATTACATTATTGAAAGTATTTTCTCCTTAGGCAAAGAATTATTGCTGTTTACCCTACATAATGACATGTTGGAACAGTTAATAGCATTTTAAGTTATCAGTTTTCTGGACTGAGGTTCAATTATTTACTCAGTTAAGTTCTTTTTGGAGAAAGCAAGTTCTTCAATTTTTTGTGTGGCCTTCCGAGTTATACTAGTTAATATCTTTAAATTGACCACCTTGGTTTTATTTGAAAATGTCCTGCAGTGGCCCAATATACTGCCCATTCCTTTATCCCCCTTAATTCTATCATAGGTTCCCATTCCCTCTGACCATACATTTGATACAAATATTAAAAAATTGATGTATTAAAATCGAAATATAAAACATTGAGTTAATGATTTTTATATATCCTCTTTAATAAAATCCCTGTGTGCGTCCATGTGTCCATGTGTGTGTGTCTTCTGGTGAAGTGCGCATGCGCGGGGCAGTCTTTAATAAAGGACATCATTGCTGGGGAGAGTGTTGATTGGGTACTCGCGGCCGCGCACATAAAATCCATTGCTGGGGAGACGCCAAACATACAATAATCAGCTGCACGCCAGCACAGATTAAAATATTTGCTGGGGAACTGCACAGTACTTGCTGGAGAGACGCCACAGCCACGATTATCAGCTGCACGCCACACATTACATCAGTTCCTGGGGAGACTCTGCTGATTGCCCACTGTTGTGACAGAAAATTACATGCATATTACGGACAAGGCGGAAGTACAGGGAAGGGCGGAATGAGTGGCAGAATCACCGGCCTCTAGCAGATGTTTCAAAGGATGCCTGATGCGTCACACAAGACAGAGAGGATGGGACCTATAAAATATCGCGCAGCCGATCCAATCGGATTTCGGTAAATGAGATAACACCTAAAACATAAGGCACGAAAAATCCAACTGGGTACTGAGACACGGAGACCAGCTTCCTCAAAGAGGTGGGATTAATGTTTGTTGTTGTGCAAGTGTTCACTCAGAGGATGTCAGATTTGCGATTAAGAAGCTTGGCCCGGTAAAGTGTCAGTCGTTGAAGGGGTTTTCCTAAATATACGAATTTTCATGATATTACAATAGGATGACTTTTAAAAGTAGATTTATTTTCGCGCACATAAAATCCGTTGCTGGAGACACGCCACATATACAATAATCAGCTGCATGCCAGTACAGATTAAAATACTTGCTGGGGAACTGCACAGTACTTGCTGGAGAGACGGCACAGCAAGCTAAAATAAAGAAAGGCAGGATAGGAGATCTTCAAACAGACACAACACATCAATCAACAGCCACAGAGGAGAGAATAAATGTAATATTAATTATACTTACTGTATTGTCATATACGTTTCTATTTTATTTTTATTATTATTTTATGTTCTAGCGCCTGTTATTGTAACGGGCTTAATGTCTAGTATATATATATATATTGTGAGAGATTAAGGCCTCCGTGACCCCTTGAACCCTCTGAGCAGACGTCAGACACCATATAAAAGTCCAAATAATCCTTTTATTTAGCCAAATATGTGCACCAAGCACCCTATACTCTATAACACTTTCCCATAGTCCTTTATACTCCCTGACCCGGAAGGGGTTCCTGGCACAACCCACAAGTCCGTATTCCTTCCGGGTCAGGGTAAACAGTCCTTTTCTTTAACCCGGAAGTACATCGTTTCCTCCTGTCCTGGGATTATGACGTACTTCCAGGATCATAGGGCATATAAGAGTCCCCGGGTTTCCCTACAGCGACTCCTGGTGGTCCCCAAGGCATCCAGCAGGGCTGCGCATAAAAACTACATAGTCCATGAGTCCCTGCTGGAACTCGGGGCATGTCCATGCTGCAGGGAAAGCTCCACCTGGTGGCCTGGGGGTATTGGCCGGAATGCCAAGCCGGCCACATATCACAGTACCCTTCCCCCAGCGAAAAACCACGATTTTGAGCGGCCAGCCCCGCGAGGGACGTTTTCCTCCAAGAGGATCCGTATGCCTGTCCATGGCATGGTTGTGTAGCCTCCCCGGAGAACCTTGGGGGAACATCATAACGACAATCCCTCTGAACCCCTGTCCTCCGAGGACAACATCGCCATAGGTGTCCCGGCCGACGACAGTTATAGCACACCCGCCGTCCTCCTGGTCGCCTTCCTCTGTGAGACTGGAACCGCCACGGAACGTCCGGCTCCTTATCCGCCCTTTTCTCCGCCAAGGAGGGTGTTATGGCCGCCTCGTTGCTCTCTGCCCTTTTCTCTATCTTGTCAGGAGACCCGTGTACCAGCTTGTGGATCTCCTGCTTATTCTGGGGCTTGTGCACAGCGTGAGGCTCTCTATGGAGAAGAGAGAGCCTCTTTGCTGTTTGCACGCCTGTTGTCCTATACAAAGTAGGAGGCGGCGTCATTGGTAACCCCTCGCCCCGGGTAACAGCACTTTTCAGCTGCCCCGGTTTGATTGGCACCTCCTCCGCCCCTCCATTAACTAGCGATAACTCCCTCTTCCCGCGGGACGGGGTCTCGAGGTCCGTATCGCTCCGGTAAGCCATCTCATACCGCTGTCCCGGTTCGATCGGACCTTCACCCGTCCACTCAGTCACCATGCCATTCTCCACTGTCGGATTCACAGTGCTTTGGCAACCGCTACTTATTAAACGCGGTGCCGGCTCACACTGCGTCCCCTTATTATCTACGATACGGGCAGGACTCACCTGTATTCCCACATCAATCACCGGAGGAGCTTCTCGCCCCAGTCGCCGTAGGAATCCCTGCAGTCCCTTTAGCGGCGCCTCGGCTGTAGCTCCCAGCTCTTCTACGCGTTCTTTTAATTCTTTTAATTCCTGCAAAAAACAACTCACGGATCCGAGCAACTTCTCGAGATCCCGTATGTCCAAAACATTATTTATTTCGACCGGAGGTAAGTTCAGTTCCGTATTTAACTCACTTGCCGACCGGGAGCCAATGAGCACGTCCATTCCAATCACGTGCTCTGCTGGGCTTCGCGGAGGCTTCTGGTCATTGGAGTCTTGCAGTTCAGATGGCCTGGGCGCTGCTACCGGCCGAGAGCCAATGGGCACGTCCGTTGTCGGCACGTGCTCAGAATCCCGCAAAGACTCTTGGGAGTTGGAGTCAAAAGAGGATTGGGTAGCCTCCAGCGGCCGACTGCGGTCTGCTTTTTCAAAGTTATCTGCAGCCCGTTCAGTCACGTCCCTCTCCTCCTTTCCTTTTTTTAATTTCGGCGCTGCTTCGCTCGCCACCCCCCCTTCCCTTTCAGGGAGCTTTGATCCATTGGGGAAACGACGACCTCACCTATGGACTGGAGTTGACCTTCTCCTTCCCACAATCCATCACGCGAGGTCACGTGGTCAGGATCCGCGAATGGGCTTGTGACGTGACTACTGCCTGCCTGGCCTGCCTTTCGAGTATCGCAGCCATCTTGCCAAGGTATGCCGCAGGTATCCAATGCACCGTCTGCTTTCTGGAAGCATGTCTCTGTAAAATATGAAAAAAACATCCCCGAAACTTCAGGCGTTTTCCCTGCACATACCTCCACACTTGGCAGCTGGGTTCCTAACCCTTTTTGGGATTCCGACACGACCGATGGCCGATAGCGTTCTTGCTGCTGGGCCACTCGAGCTCGCTCCGCTTGTATTATTGCTCGATCTTCTTCACTCCCAGTCAGGTAAGTCCAGGTCATTTCGGCTTCCGTCATGTTTTTCACCCAGTCGGGATTGCCCTTCTTCTTTCCCGATTTTTTCCCCATCATGGTCTGGATAAGGCTCACTATTGCAGCGCTTTTAAATTCGAGTGTTACTTCAACCTTCGGGTGCTCCGACGTTATCTGCTTAGGGTTCTCTCCCCACAGAAATTTATTTGAATTCAGGTCCTCTGCCAAAACCGGATGGCCAGAGAATCCTGCCGACTACGCCACTGTGAGAGATTAAGGCCTCCGTGACCCCTTGAACCCTCTGAGCAGACGTCAGACACCATATAAAAGTCCAAATAATCCTTTTATTTAGCCAAATATGTGCACCAAGCACCCTATACTCTATAACACTCATATAAATAATCAATAATCAATACACAATACTCAATAACCACCACTCCCAGACACGTCGCCACCCTACCTCCCAGCTCAGCTCGGCGTACTGGGCTTTCCCATAGTCCTTTATACTCCCTGACCCGGAAGGGGTTCCTGGCACAACCCACAAGTCCGTATTCCTTCCGGGTCAGGGTAAACAGTCCTTTTCTTTAACCCAGAAGTACATCGTTTCCTCCTGTCCTGGGATTATGACGTACTTCCGGATCATAGGGCATATAAGAGTCCCCGGGTTTCCCTACAGCGACTCCTGGTGGTCCCCAAGGCATCCAGCAGGGCTGCGCATAAAAACTACATAGTCCATGAGTCCCTGCTGGAACTCGGGGCATGTCCATGCTGCAGGGAAAGCTCCACCTGGCGGCCTGGGGGTATTGGCCGAAATGCCAAGCCGGCCACATATCACTATATATATATATATATATATATATATATATATATATATATATATATATATATATATATATATATATATATACAGTGGAACCTCGGTTTGCGAGTAACTTGGTTTACGAGTGTTTTGCAAGGTGAGCAAAAATTTTTAATAAATTTTGACTTGATAAACGACCGAGGTCTTGCAGTACGAGTAGTATGTAGACGCTTTGTCTGCTGAGCGTCATGTGATCACAATTGAGCTGATGGTTCTTCTCTCTCTCTCGCTGCGGGATTGTGGGCAATCGTCTCCTATTCTCCGTCTGAGTCGGCGTGCCTCACTCATATAGTCAACATCCGTACGAGCATATACTGCTTACTACAGCATTAGCATTGTGACTGTGTGTATGTGTGTGTATGCGCACGCTCGTGTGTGTGTGTGTGTGTGTGTGTGTGCTGTGACGTGCGAGTCCCCGTCTTGCACCCTAAAACATGAAGCTGAGTCTCAGTACTTTAGCAACACCAGTTTTATTCAGCTTGAAACAGACACAGCGCGGTTATTTATACACAGACAGCAGTCAGGCAGGGCCCTGCATATTTATAATGTTCCTTGTCCCTTGTATCACCCATTGACGGCAGGCGCTTATAGCATGTCCGCGATCTTTTCAGATTCGCTTTTACGGCGAACTGCTACAGCGCTGGGTGCCTGCGGTTGCTTCGGGATGCTCTTCCGCGTGTTGTCCTGTTGGGTGCAATCCCACAAGAGTTTAGAAACTCACTCACACCGGCCATGATTCTTTTCAAAGGTAAAGTGCAGGTTAATTAGTTTTATGTATTTTTACTTTATATTTTGCATTAATCATTTTTATATGAATAGTTTTGGGTTGTGGAACAAATCATCTGAATTTCGATTATTTCTTATGGGGAAATTCACTTTGATATACGAGTGCTTTGGACTACGAGCACGTTTCCGAAACGAATTATGCTCGCAAACCGAGGTTCCACTGTGTATATATATATATATTTATACGTATATGTATTATTGCAGGTGGCTGGGGGGGGCGACCCAGCCGGGATGCCCCGGAGGACCGGAAGAGGGTTTACGCCTTCCCCCAGACCACGTGGGGGCAACCGCCCTGGCGACTATGGGGACCACGGGTACAGAGCTTTGAAGCTGAACCCTGTAGGGGCCCGTGGTCACCGCCAGGGTGCGCCCGAATGCCTTGGGAGCCCTGCACCTCAGCACTTCCGCCACACCCGAAAGTACTGGGGGGAAGAGGATCGCGGACACCCGGAGTGTTTCCGGGTACACAGCCGGCACTTCCGCCACACTGGGGACTGCTGGTGAAATATTGCCGGGAAGCAGGGGGCCGCCTCCCTTCATTCAGGCTTGAGTCGGGTGGAAGAAGGACGAGGTCTGGGAGGAGGCATGTTCCACAATATATATATATTGTAGTGTCCCAGCCAGGTTGAAGCCTTTTTTTGACTGACTGTTAGGTCCAATTGAGGGAGGGCGGAGAACAGCATGGAAGACTGACAGCGGGGTATTGATTGAGGCAATAAGGGGTTGGTGGGACCCGGGATGGGAGGAGGGGCTGGAGAGGATGCTTAAAAAGGGGGGTGTGTTTGGGGTTATGAGTTCGGCGTTCTTTTTCTTGATTGTTCAAGTAAAAAATTTTGGTGAGACTTTACTACATCTGTCTGTTTTTTTTACTTCTTCTCTTTTCAAGCCTGACACAGAGGTTGCTACACTGGTGCTCAGAAGTGGGATTAACGGAGTAGGCGACCTAGGTTCGAGGATGGACTGGGAAGATTGGCCAGAACCACCACCCGATGTACTGGACGTTCCATCCGCATCATCTAGGTGGAACCCCATTCATGCTGAGAAGCGATCACGCCACTCTTCAGTGACTATTATCCCAAAGGGCAACTGGCTTGGTGGCTGGAGTGGCTACAAAATTTCACTTTTACTATTCAGCATCGCAGAGGGATGCAACATTGAAATGCTGATGCCCTTTCTCGGCGTCCCTGCCACCAGTCTGAGCATGACAGGAAAGAAGAGAGGTGGAAAGTGATGAAGAGCACACCTGCCGGGTTGTCTCCCTGAAGGATGATGAGGCCGAATGGCAGTTGTGGCAGGGACAGGATCCAGAGATACAGTGAGTCTGTGGATGAATGGAGGCGGGATACAGACCAACCTGGGAAGAGATGGCTCCCAAAGGTGCCGCAGTAAAGGGCCTATGGTCCCAGTGGGACAGTTTGCGGTTGCATAAAGGGATTTTTCAACGACGATGGGTAACCCAGCAACAGGAGAGGCAAACTGGCAAGTAGTTGTTCCCCAGAAGATTCGAATGCAGGTGTTAGAGGCTGTGCATGGGGGTGCTGGGTCTGGCCACTTTGGAGTAACAAAGACACTGGGACGTCTGCAGCAGGGTTTCTATTGGGGGTGGTGTCGATGTGACGTGGAGGACTACTGTCGCCGATGCAACACGTGTGCTGCTAAGAAGGGGCCTTCTGGACAATCTACGGCCCCGTTGCAACAATACAAAGTAGGCATGCCCATGGAGAGGGTGGGAATTGATGTTGTGGGGCAACTTCTACCGCTCCCAGTGGGGCAACAAGTTCATTCTAGTTGTGGTCAACTATTTTACAAAGTGGCCCGAAGCTTACCCCCTTCCTGATCAGGAAGCTGAGACAGTGGCGGACACTCTAATTGGGGGTATGTTCAGTCATTTTGGACATACCGGAGGAACTTCACTCTGATTAGGGGCAAAATTTTGAGAGTAGAGTGTTTCAGCTGGTTTGTGAATTGTTACAGGTTCGGAAGACCTGCACTACACCCCTGCATCCCCAGAGTGATGGGCCGGCGGAGCGGTTTATTCAGACACTTACTACCTAGTTGCTATGGCCACCAGCCATCACCAAAGTGATTGGGCCCAGAAACTGCCCTTGATCCTCCTAGCATGCAGAACGACAGTTCGAAGCGACTCGCTGAACCCCTGCCTTTCTGATGTTGGGATGCGAGTTACGGACACCTGCTTCACTGCTATATGGGCGAGCGCCGGAATCCTGTGAGACTCTGGACTCAAGTTGACCTCTGCAGTGAAGCTGTTTTAAACCCTGTCCCAGGATCATATATAGCCAAAACTCTAACCCCTTTTTGATAGCTGGGGGCTGGTTGGAGAACTCAATCTAGTGTGTCTAGGTGTCCTTGGAAATGTATCTCAAGGTCCAATCTAATAAATACTCCAAAGTTTTTTCTTTTCCATGAGCAGATGAGTGGAAGAATAATAGTCTATTGCCAGAATGCCTTGAACTTACCTTTGAATAGGCAGTTTGGCCCTAGTAACCCCAGCTATGTGCTGCCCTTGTCTTACGACACATGGAATAAGTGACCAATGAGTGGGGTAGAGAATGGTAGCTTGGGGATCTTCAAAACTTGAGTCAGTGTTACTTTGAAAAAATTAGACAAATAGGGTGAACTGAATGGCTTGCTCTGATGAAAATTGTCAGTTTTCTAATTTTCTTCCTGGCCTCATTGCCTTTTGCCTTCCCTCTCTATCTCTGTATCTCTGAACTCTCAGATATTCTGAAGAAACATTTTGTGTTTCTCCTTGGGCTATAACAACATCTCTCATGTAAGGATACCCTTTCTTGGCTCCAAGTCTTACAAGAACTACTGGCCACTAACAGCACCTGACTCCCTGTTCTTGCATGCCATGCTTCTCTTTTCTTGCCCATGTGGATCACATCCTCCTACACAGAATTTATCTGGGACTTTAGCCTGTGCTGTATCACAGTAGTGGTGCCTTTCTCTTGGCGGCCTCTTGCCAGCCATGTACTCCCTTGCAATTTTAAAATCAAATCAAGCATGGCTATATTAAGGTGCAGACATCTGTGCCATATTTCTCATTCTTTGTCAAGTTTAGAATCCTGAGCTAGCTATAAATTAAAAGTATATATTAAACTTTTTGGTTGACTTTCAAGTTCACAAAGATGGAGAAATTAAAACTCACAGCATATCTTTTCTGTCCTTCAATGAACCTGTAAAGTTATTGAAATTGAGTAAGGTCCTCTACACATTTATAATCTTGCAATAAATTTAATTACGCATAATCTATGGTATAAACATTCAAAAGTGAGTCATTTTTCTCTTTTCACTGAAACCATTTCAGGTCATTATTGCATACTTTTTATCTACTCCTACTTTTGTTGAGAAATGTTTAGTTCTAAAATCAGACATCAAAAAAGTAACACTTCAGTGCATAAAGCTTGTTTGGTTAGCTAATAGTCAAGTTATGCCAATACCTCCTCTGCACACTTATGAGGCATATGAGTAAATCAGTCAAGAATTGTTTAAAGTAGGGAAAGGGGGCAGGAAGTTTATGACAGACAGATTTAAAATTGTAAATGAGAGGACAAAAAATAATAGTGTAAAACAAACATGCGTAGTAATGTAAATTCTAACTTAAAGGTTAAGTGCAAAAGTAAAATAAATAACACATTAAAAATAGCTTGCGTTAATGCTAGAAGTATCAAAAATAAAACAAGTGAGTTGGAGTTATGTGTAGATGAGAATAATTGGGATATTATAGCAATAATAGATATCTGGTTAAGTAACAAAGATGGGGATGAGCATAATATACATAGGTGCATATTTTTAGGAAGGATAGACAAAAGAAAAAAGGAGGGGCAGTTGCCATTTCTGTAAAACAGATTTAAAATGCAAATCTTCTCAGTTGGATATTGAGCCCCATCTTAGTGAGGGCATCTGGATTAGTCTGGAAAGCTTTTCAATTCTTTAATAATATTAAAAATGCAAGTTTACAGGGGGATATGGTAGTCTTGGGGGACTTTAACTGCCTGAATATTAATTGAGTTATCCTTGCAATTAGCGGAGTACAAGAGCAGTATATTTCAGATGTAATAAGTGACTTTTTTAACACAGAATGCTAAGGCACCAATGCAGGGGGAAGTCTGTCTGAATTTTGTAATAATCAGGATAGAATTCAGGGTTTAGAGGTGATGTAACTGCTAGGGCTGAGTAATCATAATATAATGCAATTCTCAAGTTTAGGCAGAGCATGAATGTAAAGACTAAAACTGTTAAATTTAATTGTGGTAAGGCAAATTTTGAACAGATGTGACAAAGACTTAAAGGGATAAACTGGGGTAAGCTTTTAGGTATGGAAACAGTCAAGGAGCAGTGGAATAGGTTTAAAACTTCTCTCTATTATAATAAAAAAAATCCTGAGATGAGACGAGACTTTTTGGAAGATTTTTTTCAAGTCCTGTGAGTTGAGACCTTGGCCATGAGATTCACATGAGAGTTACGCCCTCCTCTCAACCATTTTCAACCACACACACAGTAATCTCACCTCTCATTCGTGTGAATGCTTTTGACAGACACATTTTCTGCTGTCTCTTCTCTTATAAATTTTAACATTTTCCTCACTTTAAGTTCCCAATTAAAGAAGACGTATTATGTCCAAATATTACTGAAGAGTTTAATCATGAAGGGTTATCAACAGAAAAAATGAAACAGTTGGTGGTGATTGTGTGGAAGATGAAAACATCAACTTACAATATCCTGAAGAATAACTACAACTGAATTACTGTAGAAAGAAGGATGTATCCAAGAAAGGTAATGTAGTACATCTTCTGCGGATAACATTACACAACAATGGACTTCTTGATATGCCATTCATATTAAAACGCTAACAGTTTTCTATTAGAATAGCTTTTGCAAAGAGAATTAATAAATTTCAGAGCCAAACATTCGAAAAAGTCATTTTATTTAATAGAGAGAAAGAAATGAAATTCAACCACAGGCAGTTATACGATTTGTTAGGGTTAAAACACAAGCTTTTATTTTCCTCTTCCAGAAAATCTCTACAGCGTCCACCGCGCTTCTGCCGTTTTTATTTATACAAACACATTACGTATAAAACTGTTTACAAAAAAATGACTCCAATTTTCCAAAGAGAACTATTTACAATTCACATAGCTTTATACAAAAAAATCCTAATTTTATAATTATATATTCTTAACAAATGAAAACAAAAAAAATATATATAGCATACCTTTTCAAAACAAAAGGAAAAAAATAGACAGGGCGTCATATAATCGTCTTCTCCCCTCTGCCTATTAAATAATAAATTAACTCAATTATAAATTATTAACACAAAGTAAATGAAATAAAAATCAGGAAAAAACTGAAACCACAACCTACCCCTACAAAGTCCACTGCGCTTCTGGTGTTAGAGCCAAAAATGTGGTGCATGCAGGTTGTGAGGTGTGACTCTAATTAACGCCCGTACTACAACAGATTATATTGTTGGTATACTATTAACTATTTACAGGTATCAACTCTTTTTGGGGAAGTTCACAACTAAAAAAAAAATAAAATTATAAATAACATTTTACACTTTGCTACATTGTCATGATGAAAGTCCAAACACAGAATCAAAATGCAATGCGATATTGCCGAAAATGTAATTAAAAAATTGTTGTTATGGAAGGTTTATAGTAAAAGTGTAAGTTTAAAAAGTATTTGAATGTTAATTTCAAAGCCAAACAGAATGAAGTTGTATTACACAACGAATAAATCTAACGCAACAAGAAACATTACATTTTTAATTAAATTCAATTATTAAGTTAAATTATTATGTTTTACTCTTTTTTAATACGGTTAATTACTCGCTGTAATGTAAAATAGTTCTATTATGCATATGTAACAATTCCCATGAAAATAAAAATCTGTTTAAATTGTACAACCGCATCCCCATATGCGAGTGACAGAACCCCAAAGAGGCTAGCGCGTAGCGCAGGCATGGGGGTTGGCGAGCGAAGTGAGCAGGGGGCAAAGCCCCCTTGTATTACACATAATTCAGGACAGGTATGTCCCAAAATTTGGGATTAGTAGGAAATTTTTAAAAAACTGCAAGGAAAAAAACAGCTGTATAAGGTGTATAAGACTAATAATTCCGATGCAAATCATAGGGTGTATGAGAACATGAGGACACCATTAGGAAGGATATTAGAGAATCTAAAAGGCAGTTAGAGAAGAACATAGGAGGTAAGGAGAAAGATTACCCAAAGAGATTCTTTCAGTATTTTAGTAGAAAAAGAACAGTCAAGGAGGAGTTTATGTGTATCATGAATAGCACAGGATAATTAAAATATAAAGACAAATGAAATAGCAGATACTCTAAACTTGCATTTTTGTGATGTCTTCACATGTGAGAAAGTGGATAGCCTCCCAGCAGTAAAAGGGACTACTAAGGAGGACCTCAGTAATTTGGAAATTGTAGAGGAAGAAGTACTGCTCAGATTAAATAGGCTAAAATCAAACAAATCACTAGGACCAGATCATATTTATCCTCAAATTCTTAAATTAATGGTAGGAATTATTAAGGGAAATAATTGAACTACACATGGCAAGAACAAGAGTTTCTCTGAACAGTCAGTATGGATTCAAAAGAGGGAGGTCATGTTTTACAAACATTCTGGAATGATATGAGGAAGCAACAAAAGAGTATGACCTGAGTGGAGCATCTATATATATAATTCACTAAGCAGCTGACCAGGGCACGCAAGACAACCATGGGATACGCATGACATAGCCACGCCCACCAACTCACAGTGCCCCGCCCACCAACTGTAAGACTATGGGATACGACGACAACTCACAGAGCCACGCCCACCAACTCTAAGACCATGGGACAAGAACGCCTGCCCTCCCGCCCGCCTGACTGTTACCAGCATTCACCGCAATGTACTGGTGTGTAAAACTATCGCAGCTGCTAAGCTTTCAGCCACGTGAGATTGAGCAATAACAGGTCTGTGATGCCCTTAGTTGTCCGGGGCTGCACACGCTCTACACTGAATGGATCAACGTGTGTCTTCCCAGTGCCAAGAGGCGTGGGTAAGCCGTTGAACCCCATTCATGATGGGGACCGGGGCTTGCAATTGTTCCCCACGAACGAGGAATTCCCAGTAAGTGCGGGTCATAAGCTCGCACTGATTAAATTCCTGCCCTTTGTACACACCACCCGTCGCTACTACCGATTGGATGGTTTAGTGAGGTCCTCGGATCGGCCCTGCTGCGGTCGCTCACGGCCTCTGGTGGAGCGCCGAGAAGACAATCGAACTTGACTATCTAGAGGAAGTAAAAGTCATAATTCTGTAGGTGAACCTGCGGAAGGATCATTACCGGTTGTGCCGACCCGTCATTGGACGATTAGGACCCGAAACCTCTCGGGCCCGCTTACCCGCCCTCTCTCCGGAGAGGCGGAGGGGGTAGAAAGGGCATCCTCCCTGGGAGTCCTTACCATCTCCCCCCCCCCCCCCCTCCGCACATGACCACTGTCCAGCCCCGTCCCTTGCTCTGGGAGGTGGGGGCGCGGCGGCGGTCCTCCAGTTTTCAGTCACGGACAATTGTATGTTGCTCTCTCCAGAGTTCCATCTTTTCATTCACTTACAGTCGTATCCTCAAACCCACCCCATTTGGACAACTTTGTCTTTCAAGAAGTGTTCACCCATCAATACATAATTATGGCTAGTATGATACTATTTATCATGACTTTCATATCTGTAGTACTAGGGTGCTGTACCGTGTTAGCCATTATGAATGTAGAGAAAAGCCAAGCAAGGTGTCATTTTGCTTGGCTTTTCTCATGACTTTCAGAAAGCATTTGATAAGGTCCTACACGAGAGGTTGGGTACCAGACTAAAAGAATTTGGAGTTCAGGGTGTAATATGTTGATGGGTGCAAAACTGGCTAAAACACAGGAAACAAAAGGTTATGGTGAGAGGAATCATATCAGAATTGGGTGGTTAATAGTGCTTACCCATAGGGGTCAGTGCTAGGGCTGCAGTTATTCTTAATACATATAAATGATCTGGATAGGAATATAAATAACAAGCTGGTTAAGTTTAAAAATGATACCAAGCTAGGTGGACAGGCCAATAAATCTAGAATCTACTGAATCATTACAGAGGGACATGGACAGCGTGCAGGCTGGGGCAGATTTGTGACAGGTGAAATTTAATGTAAATAAATGTAAACTTTGATACGTAGGAAGTACAAATATTAGAATTGAATACACAATTGAAAATCTGAAACTTCAGAGGCTGAGCCACAAACACATTCAGGTTAGGCTAACTTAAATAAACATTGGCATTGTGTAGGAGCATGCATGAATGGGCACTGCAATGTACTGTGACCTCTGATGGGCTTTTTCCAGCCTGCAGATATGCTCTGTTCCCCTGCCACATGCCTAAATTAGATTAAGCTGGCTCAAGATTGCATATTGTCACACATTTGCGTCTAGGGAGGCACCTTCATGGTCCTGATAAGATTAACAATACCACTGTGGGAAGAGAGGGGGAGTTGTCGGTTGGTACCTTGTGTTTCTATCTGCAGTTCTGAAGGACTACAGTCAGAGGAAACTTTCCATTCCCCACAATTCTCCTGAGTCTTACTCCTACCAGGCCAAGAAATATAAAAAGAGTCACATAAATGAGGCCGGATTTTTTGCTTTGGACCGATATTGAGATAAGCCAGAGAAACAGAGTGCCGCAGAGACACACTTCACTTAAGCGGCAATAGAATTGCTGACAGCTGTGGCCAAGTATTTACAGGTATATTTGTATTAATTTATGTTTGCTCTTGAAACGGTGTATTTACCTACTTTTGAACCTATGTGTGTGTCCCTTATTCTATAATGTGTCAATGTAATCTGTAATCTATGTAATAGAGTTAGCAAAGACTCTAATATTATTACTATGTTGAGCCAATGTGTGACATGGGCTTGTTACATTAACCATTAATTTAACCTCAATTAACACTAGAATCCCTAAAGCCTACAAAAAAACTTGTAATCCCGGTCACCTTAAATTCCTTCGCACCTCTCCATCAGCGTCTTTTGTTTTGCAAATACTGTATGTTGATCAGCATCTCCCACTGCCATAGCTCAACTCAGACAAAAAGATCTCCCAGCTCAAGGCTTTTTATCTACAGTATGTGTGAGGTGCCTGGCGCTGTATAGGATAAATAACATATTGTGATTTGGAACACATGCATTTCATGTGTGTTCCGTATCTACAATGATCTATGTAAATGTAGGATGACAGGAAATGTTGAACACATACCTAAAACAAAAACTTTTTCATGTTATAGTACTAATGACAAAATTTTGACATAATGTGTTAAAGCTGAAGTCCAAATATCAAATAAACACTTTCACAATAGGTACAAATATAACAAAACAAGTACACTTTTGTTCAAGAATATATTTGAAGAAAAAGAAATCAGGTTAGGGTACAACACTGACATGACTGCTTGGGTGGTGCAGCGGTAAGAACTGCTGACTCATAATCAGGTCGCAGGTTCAATTCTGGGAGCTTCCTACCTTTACTGTTTTGAGTAGTGAGCTATTCTTATTGTTACTATTATAGAATAAAAACATACATTTGATTTGAGTCTGTAACAGCCAGTGTAAATGCATGGTAATTGTAAAAGTTAGTGTTTTGTTTTATTATTCACTTTTATTCTCATAGTCATGTTCACACTCCCCCCAATCTGACACTGCCTTTTTCAAATAAAGACGTGTTATAACAGAGGTGAACTCAGATGAGGATGAGGGTTCTACATTGGAGAAAGAGAACAGAAGCCCTCTCCGTAAGAAACATCCACTCACACATAAGAAAAACGCAGCTGCACCAGGCATAAAGGCGAAAGATGGCACTGTTTGGAAGCAACAACAGGTTGGTCACCCCACACCTGTCTTTAAGCAAAACAGCACACCTTACAGAGCTCGCCAAGGTATCGTGCAAAGTCCAGTTTGTCATTATGTTTTGTGATGATCTTTATATGAAAAACATTTATATGTTATTTATATAAAAGCCACATTGAATGTTGTTTACCTATATTTATTTACTTCTCTTCCTACAGCGTAAACACACAAGTAGACTGCAGAGCTTCCTGTGTTTGATCAACACTAGCATGCTGACAAAGTACATGTGCAATGCCACTACCTTATTCAGGAAAAAAATGCTGTGTTGTTGTGTAACGGTCGACCGGAATATGTCTATGTCCCTGTAAGTTTGTACCTTTTCCCATACCTGTTTTAGTGGTATGCCTTAATGTGTAGGGCCGGCCCTTTATTCAGAGGGAGGGGAGCACCGGGCTTAGAGGGCCAACAGACTGTACGGGGAGGAGCTATCAGTATTTAAATAGGTGGCGGGAAAAAAGAAAAGGAGAAGAGCTAGGAGAGAGGAAGAGGCCATACCAGAAAACGGCATGAGGGAAAGGATTAACATCTCTTGGATATCGTCAGGTGAACCCAGGTTCATTTCCAGTCAAATTATTTTTACTTTTGGGAGAAAGGCATACGGGAGAGGACTTGATGGGCCAGCACAAGGAACAGTTAATCAGTACGTTTCCCGGAATAAGAGATATGGTCGGCGCCTCATTCCCCACTACAGACTGAGCAGCGCTACCGTACAGATAAGATTTAAAAGACTATAAAGCTATTGTTTTTTTTTGTGTTTCCATTTGCTCAAATCTTTATTAGTAATGTATGTTTTCAAGTGTTTGTGTTGTGATTTGTGTGGGGTGGGGAAGCGCTGCAGCGCAATATTATGTATATGAGGTTTTTTTTTTGTTGTTGTAACGGTAATCATGTGTATTGTCTTCCAATAATCATTTTTACTTGACCCTGCTTTCACTGCTGTGTCTCTATAATTGAAGTGGTGTAGTAAAAAAGTAGTGTAGGTCACTCGCGCCCCAGATTATTTATTTTCTTTTTCTTTTGCTGCCTCTCAAGGAGGGCAGCACATATTATAATCGTGCCGGATCTGAGAGCGGTACAGTTGTATCATGTGCTGTATTGTTAGGACATTTGTTTACACTAGTGGAACTAGTAACAAATATATTTCTCTGTAAAATATAGTGACAATAAATTAAACTGAACTGAAAAGGAGTAACCAATTCTCTGGTCAGTTACAACATGCACAAAAGTTTTCTGTACAAATTGTTAATAGTTTAATTTTTAAACCTGACATGAGGTAAGGAATTTGATTTGTAGCCAAGTGCATTCTCTTAATAAATAGTTCTAAAATCTTCTGAAAGTCTAAAAGACAAAGTATGTTGATTCACAAAATAAAACTGAGTTGGTGACTATATGTACTGCATATAAATATGTTTTTTCTGGCATCATTCAAAAAAGGCAGTACAGATTTTCATGTAAATTAGAGGATAACGCAAGGATAGTTTAATGTAGAATGCGTTCAATATCAGTGATTGTTAAGTTCAGTCCTGAGGCCCAGTGTGGCTGCAGGCTTTTGTCCCAAACAACTTCTGCTTTTAATTTGACTCCAACCTTAATTAAGCAAATTATTATCCAGTTTTTGTGTCTTAGTGGCAATCTAGAAATTACAGTTATAATGCCATAAGGATGCCAGCTGGACGGCTCCCCCTAGAGCTGCTCCAGGCATGTCCTGCTGGGTGGAGATGCTGTGGCACACCCAGGATATGCTGGATGGATTATATTACTTGGCTGACTTAGGAATGCCTGGGAAGTCATGAGCCGTGCTCAAGAACTTAGCAAGGTTTTCTGCTAGAATATATATATTTTTAATTTTAGGTAAAGTTTATGGATCTCTCCATTTTTCCTCATATATATTTTGAGGAGACAAGCTATGAAGGCAAGATAAAAAGTTGGAGTTCCCAGGAGGATGCCCTGTATAATTGTCAGGACAAAATTCTTTATGATTAATAAATTAAATGTAAGATTGTCAAGCTCTATTGTACAGTCTGGCAAAAGCTAGCTGTTCAGGTAAGTCTGTTGTCTCTGGAGGCTGGCTCGAAAATTAACATTCATTAGCTAGTCCGACAGGGCAGAAGTGATGTTCCACGTTGTGCTACAGTGGCTGCAGGTTTTCATTATAACCCTTTACCTAAGTAATAACCACTTTTTGCTGCTAATTAACTCTATTGTCTTCTAACTGGCTTGATCTTTAAGATCATTCCTTAATTAGCAGGAAAACAATGAGATACAAAACAAGCCAATACATGACCAGCAACCTGTGTCCATCATACAATATCTGAAAATAAAGAAAGGTGAAGATCTCAGTAATATTGATCTGCTTAGGTCCACAAAAATTTTGACAGTGCTCTTAGAAAAAAATAAAATGAACTGTTTTGAGAATGTCTGTTGTGGCAAAAAGAGAGCACCAACAAGGCGCACAGGACCAGAGATTTCGAGCCTTGGGTTATAGACTGCATTGACTTTACTCTTCCCCCAGGAACATACCGGACAGGAGCCTGTTAAACACTTCATGTACTCATGTGTTTGACTATTTGTGTGTATAATTTATATATATGTATTGTGCTAGAAAGGCGCTATATTGTGCCCGACACAGACTCACACTGAGGCACATGTAAAAGGACAAAGACTTTTATTTTTCTTCACCTGTGGGGCACGTCTTCCCCGTGAACCACACAGGTAATACACAGTCCCAAAAGCACTCAACTCAAGACAAGACAAACACTCCTCTGGCACCACCACTCCACCAGTCTAGCTTTGTCCTCCACCTCCCGACTCTGGCTCCTAGAGTGGTGGCTGCTGGCCCCTTTTATAATTCACCCGGAAGTGCTCCAGGTGCTTGATTGGCTTGTTCCAGCTGCACTTCCAGGTGTGGTGCATACATGGCCCACAGGGGTGCAGGAGTCCCAGCTACAGCAGCTCCTAGAGGTGCCTGCGGGACCCAAAAGGGCTGCATCCAACTCCAACTCCCAAGGACCCCGAGGCACCTCTCCAACCCAGGGGGGCAGCCATCTAGCATCCGGGGGAGGTATTGCACCATCCAGGTCTGTTCCCTCTGAAGATACAGTGCAGGGGCGTCCCGGCTGGGCATTAGGACACCTAAAAGAAACGGGAGAGGGACAAAACCTCCCCTGGGCCACAAGAGGGCAGCCGTCCTGGTGTACATGGGGGTCATGGGATCAGAACTTAGAAGCTCAACCCTGTTGGGGCCTGTGGCCACTGCCAGAGGGCGCCTGGAGGATTATGGAGCCCTGGACTTCAGCACTTCCGCCACAAACAGAAGTGCTGCTGGAAGAGATTCCAGGCACGCCCGGAGTGCTTTCAGGTGCTCATGCGGCACTTCCTCCACACCAGGAAGTGCCGTCAGAATATCTTCAGTCCATTAGAAAGCCGGAGTTGGGAGGAAGAGGACGGAGCTTGCATGTGGAGGAGTGAGTGCGGCAGAAAGAGAAGAATAGAAAGAAAAGAAGGGAATGAGTTTGGCTAGTTGAGCATTGTGAGGTGCTGTATAAGAGGAAAAACATTAAATGTGTGTGTTTTGGACATCTAGTGTCGTGTCTGTCTGTGTGTGTGTGTGTATGTATATATATATATATATATCCACTGTATAATAAAACATTAAAGTCTGTGTGTCCAGTCATTCTGAGCAATCTGATTGGTTAGTTTGGCTTGGTGACACAACGAAAAAGAATGTGCATGTGTGAGACACACAAGAAGGAGAAGCGATATGGGAAACATGCGGAGAGTCATCTTCAAAGATGGGAAGTATAAAAGTGGACAGGATGCAAGAAAGGTGCCTTGAAAATAATGACAGTGTCTGAGAAGCAGGCTTTATGGGAACGCACTCGAGACATGGAGTGCTGGTGACAAAACGTTCACACACATGCAAATAGTAAAGAAAGTAGTGAAAGTATGGCTAGTATATACAGTATATAGTCACATGCCTGTGCTTGGTTGACAGCTAAAGGGCTATGGTGATGGTAGTTACCTGCCGAACCAGTGGTTGGTGCTGTTTGCTAATGCCTTTTCTCTTCCTCCCACTGTAGGATTGAAGTCTGACAGCCATTCCACCTCTGAAGTCACTTCTGATGTCTGCCTTCCTGGATCCGGCCCTTCCTGTCTTGTAGTAAAGAATATTCTATAACTCAAATCTTATCTTTATATAAAAATCTTCAGTCTGGATTTCACCAATGTCAAGGCAGATAAATAACATTAACTTTTTTTGTAAATGATTTTCTCAGATTGGTATACTGTAGATACTACATTATATTCACATTAATGTGTGGAGTGGTGCCCTGCATTTAGAGCATCTGGCATGCTTGGTGCTACATTGATTTCAAAATTCATAACTATAGTCACCAGTATGGAATTCACGCTTATAATATTTCAAATATTTGGGGCAGAGGGGTGGCTCTGAGGCTAAGGATCTGCACTGGCATCTGGCATCTGCCAAAGGAGATCCTACTCTGCTGTGCAAGGCCCTTAACTTGCAATTGTTCCAGGGAGGCTGTACAATGATTAACCCTGCGCTCTGACACCAAGGGGTATGCGAAAACTAACAAACTCCTAAAAGAAGAGACTATATAAGGCGAAGTAAATAACAAACAACAAAACAAAAAATCGTTGTAACACACTGCAGGTTATAAAGAAATAAATAAAATGTTAATGAGGCATAGTGATCCAAAGACAAAAAAAAATTGTGAAAGGCCCCTGTTGACCTTACTGTGCAGAGTAGTGATAGCAACATGAAAGACTGACAATGGTCTGTCAGATTCCAGTCATGTGCAAACCAGAAAGTGGTAGTAAGTTTTGTTTTAAAAATTTAGATGAGAAAATATTCAAACAGAGATTGCGTTCATTTGAACATTCCTGCTGATATTAAAACATTGCACATCAATCAGATTTTGACTTTGCTAATGTGATAAAAATGCAGATTGTCAGCCTAGCTCTTTAATCTGGAATTGTCAAACATGCCTATTACTTTGTCTGAATGTGACTTTCTTTTTCTACAAGCATTTAATTCAGAGGGAGGTTACTACAGACCTCATTGTTTAATAAGATGGCTTACTTTTTCAGCTTGTGATGTCAGAAATGCACCATAGTGTGTGTGTGTTTATCCTTCATTTACTTTTGCATCCTAAATATAGGCAAATTGCATTAAATGATGTTCCTAAATTGGACCACTGGGGTTACCAGTACCCCTTTCAGGCTTGGTTTTTTCTGACTTGTGAATAAAGTGAATTCAGAGAATAAATGAGTGACTAGTTGAAAACTGCTGCACCTGCCCACTGCACTAATGTACATTTTCTATGGTCATTTAGTGAGAGAAAAACCTTTCCAGTAACTTCTTTATTATTTCTGTCTTCTTATACCTTTCATTACAACAGTAAATAAGAAACACGGTTCAATATTAAGTATATTTTGTATTGTACCTCTTATAATTTTGAATAACATACAGTAATGGTATGTTGGCTAGCACTGCTACTTTACATTTTTCAAACCATGTGTGCAAATCCTGCCCAAAACGATGTGAGGGGTTTGTACATTCCCTTCATGTTGGTTTTCTCTGGGTATTCTGGACCTCCACCCGAACCCAAAGATTTGCACATTAGGTTAATTGACAACATTGGCTCAGTGTATATTTCAGCTTGAGTTTTCCCTGCATCAGCCTGGTTTTCCCTCTGTGGCCAATTTCTGCCTTAAATTTGACAAAATCAGCGTGTGTTCTGCACTCCTCAAATCTGAAATGCATTAAATGGTCTCCACAATGAATGGCTCTTATAACTGCGTGGGATGAAATTGACTTAAAGTAATGAAAATAAATTATTCATGTTTTCACAAGCCACATAGCCCTGGTCAAAGTTATATATAACATTTATAAACCAGTTTAATCCAATTCAGCATCATGGTGGCTAGAGACATTAGTTTTATTATTATTTTATTTATAACCACAATAAAAGGTTGCAAATATAGTATTTACTTCAGGCAATTAGGTATATTGATGTACAGTTTACTTGATATTAAAAATTAAACTATAAATATTATAAGCACTTTCTCATTCTACATGTTAAAACTCAAAAAAATCACTTTGAATGGTTTGAAATGTGCAGACTACAGCAAAAAATTACCGTAAAATCTTTATTAAATACCATAAACCATTATAAAATAAATAATAAAGAAAATGGCAAATATCTGGAAGTAAAAAATTCAAACAATCCATTTAAAAATTATATAGTGATGGCTGAAAGTTCTTTATTACCTAAAAAGGCTTATGTTAAATCCAGTCACACTGAAAAACAATTTTATTAGCATGAGAATATATTTTACGGAGGTGTTTTAATTTCCCCTTGGGGACAAATAGATTATCTATCTATCTATCTATCTATCTATCTATCTATCTATCTATCTATCTATCTATCTATCTATCTATCTATCTATCTATCTATCTATCTATCTATCTATCTATCTATCTATCTATCTATCTATCTTAACATACTTCCTTAGAATGCTGGCGTCCTTCAACATCTGCAATAAGATGCTGCAGATGTTCTATCAGATGGTTGTGGCGAGTGCCCTCTTCTACGCGGTGGTGTGCTGGGGAGGCAGTATAAAGAAGAAGGACGCCTCACACCTGGACAAACTGGTGAGGAAGGCAGGCTCTATTGTAGGCACGGAGCTGGACAGTTTGACATCCGTGGCAGAGCGACGGGCACTGAGCAGGCTCCTGTCAATAATAGAGAATCCACTGCATCTACTGAACAGTATCATCTCCAGACAGAGGAGCAGCTTCAGCAACAAACTGCTGTCAATGTCCTGCTACACTGACAGACTGTGGAGATCGTTCCTCCCCCACACTATGCGACTCTTCAATTCCACCCGTGGGGGTAAACGTTAACATTATACAAAGTTATTGTCTGTCTGTATACCTGCATTGTTATCACTCTTTAATATTGTTTTTTATTAGCATGCTGCTGCTGGAGTATGTGAATTTCCCCTTGGGATTAATAAAGTATCTATCTATCTATCTATCTATCTATCTATCTATCTATCTATCTATCTATCTATCTATCTATCTATCTATCTATCTATCTATCTATCTATCTATCTATCTATCTATCTATCTGTTCTCCTTAGTACATATAATAGTTGATATTAGTAACAGTCAGACTTCACTTGATAGTATCTCCAGCTAAAGAAAAAATCCTGAAATCTATAAAGCCCATGCTTTATTTGCTTTGCTGTACACAATCTTGTAAAAATTACAAATTTATTTCTGCTTGTAAGACTTGTTAAATATTTAATTATTATTTTTAAAAGTATCAATGGTGTTTATATTGCTATCAGAGTAGTTAATTTATCATAGGGTTCTCTGTGGGAAGTATGTTTTCTTTAAAATAATTAACTGTACACTAAAAATAATTAAACAGCATGATAAGCTTCAGAGTTGTAAGATCAAATTCCTGTCTGAGGACTGTCTGTATAATATTTGCACATTTTCTTTTCTTTAAATGCTTTGGTATCCTCTGATCTCTGCAGTGTGTCTAGGTGAGGCTGACAGGTGACTCTACGTTGCAACTCTACTGCAACTTTACATCAATAAAAGCAAGAAACTGGTTATCTACGCTGTGGTGTGCTGCGCTGGCAATATCAATTCAAGAGTACAAGGTATACAGAATTAACAAGATAATTAAAAGGTCAGGCTCAGTTATGGGATGCACTCTTGAATCCCCTGGAGGTAGAAAAGAAGCAGAGAATTAAAACAAAACTGAGTGCCATTATGAACAATGCTGTATATCCTCTTTCTGACACACGAACATTGAGTACTTTCAGCCAACAAATTATTCAGCAAAAGTGTGTCAAGAAACACTACTGGGGCTCCTTTATACCATACCTATAATAGCAATATGTCTGCATAATGCCTAACTGTAACTGTGACTGCCAAGTCAATACATTTGTTTCTTTAATTTGTTTTCCTTTGCTGTCATTCTGTCTATCTACTCTAAGTTGACCCTGATTGTGATCTACAAAGGAATGGCATTCTGACCACAGATGCTTCCTATTTTCCTATTTTGCTCCTATTGGCTTAGGTTTATGTTTCAGTCTTCATATCTCTGTATTGGAATAGGAGGGTTTTGAAAACAAATGAATGGATGAATGAATAGTAATACATATTACTCTAAATAAAGGTGATCTCAATCTCAGTGCTGGAGACCCCATATTGCTGCAGGTTTCACAATCAGTGATTCATTTTACCACTCATTGGTTTTGTTTAATTAGATTAGCTCATCTCTTTTCTTGCATTCAGAACAGGACAGCAGTGTAATTTTTATATTTATAAGAATTTACAAATATTTGTATTTTTGCTATAGCTTTAAATATTTACAGCTCTTTTGCTATTTTCATTTTATATTTCCTTTTCAGTGTACTTTGCCCCCTTAATTTTTATCTTCATAATGCCAACAAGAAGCAGATGAATGGCTGAAACTACTTTAGCATTTTAAGATGAAAATCTTTAAAACCAAGTTAAAAAATAAAAACACTTAATTATCTCAGTGTAACAGGTTATTTCTTGGTACAGGCTAATAAAATTTTATCAAAGCAGTTTTTTTTTAAATTTTTACTCTGACCCAAAACATAGAAACTGGGAAATAACAGCTTTCTTAATTAACCTAGCAGTTCAAATTGAAAGAGAAGTTGGTTGAATCAAAGACCTGCAGCCTCAGTCACCAAGACTGAGCTTGAGAACTACTACTCTAAATAAAGGGAGAAATAAATGACAACAAAGTCTCATCCTTTATATGTTTACTAGATGTTATTCCCCTGTTTAAGATGGCCCAATATATTGAAATAGTTTAGTAGTCTTGTTTTCTGCAATGAAAATAGTCAGTCAGTCTGTCAATCAGTCATTTGCAAACCGGCTTAGTCCTGAACAGGCTCATGGGAGTCAACTGGAGCCTATTCCAGCTAGCATAAGTTGCAAGGCAGGAACAAACCCTGGACAGGGTGAAGCATCATTTTTAAAATGTTATGTTTGAATTTGATATTTTTAAGATTTTCAGTAAGATTGGAGAAAGTTCATCTTTGTTTTCTTCTTACTGTCCATGAGTTTCTGTGATATCTGGTTTCAATGACAGTCAATTGAGTTTGTCATTATTCTTCTAATTTTATGATTCCTCTCATTTGCTTTTTAAGCTTAATTTTTCCTTTACAGAATTGCAGGGAGAGTAAGACTATCACAGCCAATCCACTCACAAATGGAAATATGCAAGTTTAATAAAGATAATAACCAGAAAGGAACAATAATACAACAAAGGAAAAATACTTTGTATGTATTTTTTCTACATAGTTTTAACCAATTTTATACATATGTATAGTCATATACATTTCTATTATGGAATCAAAAATTTCTTTCAACCTTATCTAGAAGATGTCATAGGTTTGGCCAAGTGATAAGTTTATGTTTACTTTATGTTTTGTAACTTTTCTACTAACTTTTCACATTTTATACGATGATTAACTACTTTCTAGCAGTCATTCTTATAATATAAGTCTGTATAATGTTAGGAATGTCTATGTCTAGGCAGAGCAGAGTAGACAGAGTAGAACGAAGAGCTTATTTGCCTTTCTTGAAATATATCTATTGAGATGCCCGGCCGGGACGCCCCTTCAAATCTTGATCCTGGGGAGCAGCCATGGGATGTACTCTACGTCCCCCGGAACACATGGTGGCAGCCCTCCTGGGTTACATCGGTGCCACAGGTGTGGGACTTCAGGACTCAGACCTGTTGGGCTCCGTGGCCACCGCCCGGAGGAGCTGCATGGCTTAATTAGCCTCTGTGGGCTGGAATGCATCCACACCTGGAAGTGCAGCCAGTTACCACTTGGAGCACGTCCGGAAAGGCTACAAAAGGAGCCTGCAGACACTACTCAGGGGCCAGAGTCGGGTGGAGGAGGACAAGGTTGCTTGGGAGGAGTGGTGGTGCCAAGGACGAAGAGAAAGTGCTTTTGTTACTTGTGTGCTTGGGACTGTGTATTGCCTGTGGGTCATGAGGAAGATGTGTGCCCACAGGTGAAGAAAAATAAAAGTTCTTGGTGTTTTACACGCGCCTCAGTGTGAGTTTGTGTCGGGTCGGGTGCTATACAGCATCCATATCACACTGTACACCCACATACACATTTACATATCATGAAATATATCACTATATATATATATATATATATATATATATATATATATATATATATATATATATATATATATATATATATGTAAGTATTGTCACATATGTGCGGATGGGAGGCAGCTAAAGAGCTTGAAGGGAGGCAATTCCATGCCAGACCAGGGGGTGGCGAGCTGCACTAATCCTTTCTCTCTTTTCACTGCGGACCTGTTACAGGAAATTCCACTTGGCCTCCATGACATCCCTTCCGGTCACGAGCCTGATGACATCACTTCCAGTTGAGACAATGCCACTTCTGGTCATAAGCCCGATGACATCACTTCTAGTTCCGGTCATAATTACCTCACTTCCTCTGCCGCACTTTAAAAACCCACCATCTCAACCTCACCAGTCAGTTCTGTTTTGGACTCTGATCTGTACATACTTGTACAGAAAAATCAATCATTTTGCAGCCAGGATTAATTATACACGAAGCTGACCCAAACCCTTTTTGGCTCTCTTGTCTCATCTTTTGACAATTTAGATATGTTATACTGTTTTGGTTATACATATTAACAATCCATATTCAATGCTCTGCGGTGGGCTGGCGCCTTGCCCGGGGTTTGTTTCCTGCCTTGTACCCTGTGTTGGCTGGGATTGGCTCCAGCAGACCCCCGTGACCCTGTAGTTAGGATATAGCGGGTTGGATAATGGATGGATGGATATTCAATGCTATAGTCCAATAAGATTAAACTTTATTTTATTATTTATTTCAGTGAGTTAAGTAGTTCAACAATCTTATCCAAGTTTAATTTGATTATTTAATCTATGTTCTTATTTATGGTTCATGTAGCTCTGATTTGGCATATCTGGCTGAATTTTAGGATATGTCATTAAGGTGAGTCTTTTGCAGTGTCAGTCTGTAGCCCTGTTGTGGTTTTTAAATATTGTAGGACTCATAATGTCTCCATTGCTTTTCTCCACATAGAGCCCGGGAGAAGAAATTGGCAAAGAAAGACTGAATGGGTGTAACACACATTCAGCAAGTGGTTGGTACAAAAGTGCCAATTATTTTTTATTAACATCCACAAACCAACAGTGACCCATAGTACAGTGCATAACAGTCTTTCTTAAATAAATAATCCATAAAATCAGGTGCCAAAAGTGGAGGTTAATAAAAACAAGGCTTCTTTCTTTCAAAAAATCATGAGCCCCAGTGGCTCTCTCTAAAATCTGGTGTCTCCTCAGCTTATCCCATTAGGACCTTACAGCCTGAGAAAAAGCCCGCTGAGAAGTGCAGTCTTCCATTAAACGTAGGTTTAGGGTCCTATTGCCAGTCCGTCAGTGTCAGTAGGACTTCTGGCCGAACACGGTGCGTGTCTCCCTCAGGCACAATATCTCCCTGAGCCAAGAGGGAGACACTATACAATGGGGCTGCTCCTATTCCTTTCTGCAGTTGCTTTAAGGAGCTCCCTATTCCAGCCCCAAACTCAAGTGCAGGCCTGCCAACTGCTCCTTCTAGGCATATTCCCAAGCACATGCCACAATTCCAGGTGACCCAGACTGTCCTGCCTCTATCTTTGATTAGGGGCAGGTGTTGTCCTCCATCCAGGAGGTGCCTGACTGACCCACTCACATTTGCACATGAATGTACGATGAGCCAAGCACCCTAGTCAACCCCGGAGTGAATGCCAGCATCCAAGCACCCGCACCCATCTGATTATTTATTTATAACTGCACTTCGCTATGGACCACTTCTTACAATGCAGAAGGTCAAAACATTTCTGCACATCTGTAATTGAATTTTTAAAAATTAATAATTATTTATTTTGTGTTTTGGTCACACATTTCATTAACAGACTTTTAACACACTTTACTGCCAAAAATGCTGTCATGTAGTTTAGCTTTGTTTAGGCCTAGCTTTTTCATTACACTGAAATCTTTGCTATCAATGTAATACCCTGAAAGCTTTGAATTAATTAATTATCAGATTAATATTACTTGACTCTTAGACCTTGAATATAAATTACTCAATGTTCATATTCACTACGGTGTAGTAACATTCACAGCTTTTTTTTAATTTCCTAGACAGCTTCTATATTTCTAGAAAACTACAATTTCCAGATATATCATACACTCAAAGCACATGTTTGATAGTTCTGGTACAGCTCACCCAAATTAAGACAGTTCATTTTCTGTTTATTTAAGAGACAAAAGCAACACAACATCTATTTAGAGTATTCATGTAAAATAACGACCAGGGCTGATGGAACTGTCAGTCATGTGTCCGTTTCAATATCATTCATGAAATGTATTTTTCACATGTTTGAAATAAATAAGTAAATGACAATAGGTGTTAATAGGGTGGACTGGAAAAAAATTCATTAATTAAATTATGTATGCTACAATTACCATGAATAGGAGTTTGGCCACAAGTAGACAGGTAATTAATGATTTTTTTCATGTTTAATAAGCAATACAATATTAATTTTATATGATGACTGAGCTGCATTGATTCCAGATTAATCAGAAACTAATGTGGTGGAAGGCAAGGCTGTATACAAATTAGCTTTTCAACCACTAAGGTATGGTGGCACGGTGGTGCAGTGGTAGCGCTGCTGCCTCTCAGTAAGGAGACCTGGGTTTGCTTCCCGGGTCCTCCCTACATGGAGTTTGCATGTTCTCCCCGTGTCTTCGTGGGTTTCCTCAGGGTGCTCCGGTTTCCTCCCACAGTCCAAAGACATGAAGGTTAGGTGCACTGGCGATTCTAAATTGTCCCTAGAGTGTACTTGGTGTGTGTGTGTGTACCTTGCGGTGGGCTGGCATCCTGCCTGGGATGTATTCCTGCCTTGTGCCCTGTGCTGGCTGGGATTGGCTCCAGCAGACCCCCTTGATATGTTAGGATATAGCGGGTTGGACAATGACTGACTGACTGTCTGACCACTAAGGCCCTGCATATAAATTCTTCATTGCCCACTGACTCTACAAAAGATGGTTGAGTGGAGTGCAACAGCAACATACTAACAACCTATATGATATTTTATTAGGCTTGCTCTTTATGTATAGATTGTCACACACAAGCGTTTAGGAGGCAGTCAAAAAGCCTAAAGGTGAGTAAAATATCATAAGACAAGGGGTTGTCACATGGTACTTACCCAAATCTCTCAATCTCTCAGCAGGAAAACCGAGGAGAAGTAAACAGCACACTTCCAGGTTCCAAAAATGGCTGCCACTATGTCACTTCTGGCACCAGACATAATGTTACTTCCGACCCCTTCTGATGACATCACTTCCGGTTTTCTGTTAAGATGACATCGCTTCTGTCTACCTGTTTCGATGTCACTTCATGCCAGCCGTTTCCTGCCAACCATTTCCTGCCTCCATTTTACTTTTCTATATAAAAACGCCATTTTGTTCACTGTAAATTATCATCTACTTAAAATTACTTTTTGCTCTTGATCACGTTTCTTTTGGTTTTTCGTTGGTCCGGTGGACAATATACGGGGACGGTTCCCAAAACTTCTTTTTTGGTGAAGCTTCTTTTATTTACTAAGAAGATTTTCCACAATTGGCATAGTCGACAGGATTTTTGTTCAAAATGACAGGGGAACAAGACCTAAATGGGCGAGACTCGGACCCAAATTGCCGAATCTGAGGCTCGCGCTGCAGCCGTGGTACAGACAGAGGCTGCTCGGTCACTACCCACTCAGCTGACTTATTTAACTGAGGTGGATGATATTGAATCCTATTTTTTGGTTTTTGAGCATACCACTAAGTGGAACGCATGGCCGAGGTTGGAGTGGGTGTTCTTACTGGCCCCCTACCTGAAGGGGATAGTGCAGAGGGCCTACCATGATTTAACTGAAGAGCAGGCTGCTGATTATGACGTTCTCAAAACAGAGGTGTTCAAATGCTATGGCATCTCTCCGGAACAGCAGGCAAGAGAATGGAGGGAGTGGCCATTCGACCCCGAATGGCCTCTCCGCATGCAGGCGTTTGAGGCATGGAGTAAAGTATGTTGTTGGCTATGGCCTGATATCAATAACTCCCATAAGTTGGCCGAGCTGTTAACGTGCAAGACCTTTGTGCATGCCCTCCCTAAACATATCGGCCAGCAGTTCCGGAAACAAAATTTTGATAATATGGACACTCTGAAAAAGATCGCAGAATGTCACTGGGCGGCTTGCAAATCAGAGCGATCAGAACGGTCCTCACGCCAAACCCAACAGGCATGTGGGGCAACCCCTGAGCCCTCTCGACGAGCTCCCGAGCCTGCCGTCCGTCAAAGGGACAAACATTTTGGCCTCCCCCGCTGTTTCAAGTATGGGGAGGTTGGACATCTGTCAACAGCCTGCACCAATTAGCCTATGGATTGTTCGCTGGGGAAGAGAGAAAGGTACTGTGCTGTTGTGATTAACCCTTTGTCTCTTCCTTACACAGGTGCAGTTCTGATAAATGGTGTGAAGGTAAGGGCAATGTTCGATTCCGGGAGTAACATTTCCACTGTTGCTTCCTGATTTGTTTTACCGCAACAATAGCTTAAAATTAAAACTAGCCTCAGATGTATTCATGAGGACATCCGGTATTATAAGACTGCCTCCTGTGTGTTAACAGTAGACCACATTATGAAAAAATTAACCATGGCAGTATTACCGGATCCCCCATTTCCAGTCATAAATGGAAGCAACTGGAAGAAAATTAACAGCGGTAAAAACACAACTGCTCCTGATAAAAATTTGGGCTTAATAATGGAGAGTTCATCTACTTTGACTGCCTCCATGCCGTCTACAACGGCCACTAGGACCCATATGGGTACACAGTACGAGGAAGCTGATGTCCCATTATCCTCTACGGGAGCTAGCACGGTTAACGTAGAGGACGTAGTGGCAGAGACTCCTCCCATTGAGGCCACCCAAGATCTTATACAGAGTTTATCTTCTCAATTCTTAATTACCCCATCTTCATTTAAAAGAGAACAATGGAACGATGATTCCTTAAAATTTGCAAGGCATGCAATAGTGTCAGCTGAAGGACATACTTCCGTAGATCCCATGCCACGAATGCCTTTCCTTGTATTAAAAAATGAACTCTATATCAAGTGGCTGAACACGGGGGTGAAGTAAGGACATTGCTTCTAGTACCACGTTCAAGTATGTGAACTAGTGCATGCCCAACTTCTGGGCTCCGAAAAAACATTAGAGAGAACTGAACTCCGATTTTACTGGCCAGGGATAAATGAGGAGGTCAAACGATTTTGTGCTTCTTGTCCCGAATGCCAACTTCCTAGGAGGGACCGTACTCCTCTTGTCCCTCTTCCCCTTATTGATATTCCTTTTGAACAAGTCGGTATGGACCTCGTAGGACCTTTAGAACCCTCGTTAAAGGTCATAAATATATATTAGTTTTATGCCACTCGATTTCCAGAAGCTGTTCCGTTGAGCTCAGCTACTTCTAAAAACATCGCTCGGGAATTAGTAGGGATCTTCGCTCGTGTTGGGATGCCCAAAGACATTCTTACGGACCAAGGGACTCCCTTCACTTCGGAGACGTTCAGGGAGGTGGCTAAATTACTCAACATAAAACATCTGAAAACATCGGTCTACCATCCACAAACAGACGGATTGGTAGAATAATTTAATCAGACTTTAAAACAGATGTTACGAAAAGTAGTTAATGAGGATGGGAGAAACTGGGATCAGTTACTTCCACTCCTATTGTTTGCCTATCGGGAATCCCACAGGTTTTTCTCCTTTTGAATTACTGTATAGTAGACAGGTAAAACAGCCCAATCATCGACCGAATGAGCGAGTGTATCATATAAATTTGCTGAAACCGTGGAAGGAAAGGGAAATTGATCTCTTCTCCAGTCAGCCTCGCTCCCTTTTTTTTCAAATTCATGCCTTAATTTCGGACTTGATTTAACACCAGAAGAAAAACAGGACATAGAGATGGCTATATTGTCGGTACCAGAAGTAGTGAACAAATTACCAGGATGAACTGCTCTGATTGAACATGACATCATCACTGACCCGGGGGTAATTGTCACAGAAAGACCCTATAGCAGGGGTGGGCAAACTACGTCCCGCGGGCCACATCCGGCTCGTTGGTCTTTTTAATCCGGCCCGCCGAAGATTGGTACAAAATTGCCCAAATCATATCATAATTATGACTGCCTTCATTTGACCTTGTCCTGTAATGCCTGGCATTCCACCAGGTGGCGTATTAGGAGCAGTGATACATTGACTTGATTTTGCGGAGCCCGGGTTACTCTCTGTTATTACTCTGCTACTGCTCTGAACCAATCTGCAACAATGAGTGGGCCAAAGAAAAGAAAAGTCGACAGTGAGTGCTGAGTGTTTAATAAGGAATGGACAACTAAATACTTTATCACTGAAGTCTGGTCAAAGGCTGTATGTCTTATTTGCCAAGAAACCGTTGCAGTTATAAAGGAATACAACATCAGCCATCACTTTTCCACCAAGCATGCTAATTACGCTAATAACCAGTCAACACAAGAACGGATGGCTACTGCTCAGAGGTTGGCAGCTAGTTTGCAGGCTCAGCAAAACACCTTTATCCAACAAACTGCCATCCAAGAATCAAGCACGAAGGCAAGTTATGTGCTGGCATTCAAATTAGCAAAGACCAGCAAGCCTTTCTCCGAAGGGGAGTTTCCCAAAGAGTGCATGGTAGAGACTGCAGGTATCTTGTGTCCTGAGAGCAAGAACATATTTGAAAAAAATAGCTTATCACGCAGGACAGTGACTCACCATGTTGAGCTAATTGACGAAGACTTAGCTAGCAAGTTAAACAAAAAAGCGGAGTCATTTACATTATATTCCTTGGCACTGGACGAAAGTAATGACATAAAGGACACCGCTCAGCTTTTAATTTTTATCAGAGGGATTGATGACAATTTTGAGATAACAGAGAAGTTTTTGGCCATGGAATCCCTAAAGGGGAAAATGCGGGGAGAGGACTTGTATGACAGCGTGTTGGGAGCAGGAGGTAATTTTCTTACACTGCCTAATCCACCAGGAAGCACTGTGTAAATCCGTATTGCAGCTTGACTACGTAGTGAAGCCAGTTGTAAAACTCGTTAACTTTATTCGAGCGAGGGGACTAAAGCATCGTCGGTTTATTAAGTTTCTTGAAGAAATTGACGCTGATCACCAGGGGCCTCATGTATAACGCCGTGCGTAGAATTCACACTATAACATGGCGTAAGCACAAAAGCGGGAATGTGCGTACACACAGAAAAATCCAGATGCAGGAATCTATACGTACGCAAACTTCCACGTTCTTCTGCTACATAAACCCCGATCAGCGTGAAAAGTAACGCATGTGCACGTGCCTTCTGTCCCGCCCCAACTCCTCCCAGAATTACACCTCTTTGAATATGCAAATCAATATAAATAGCCTTCTGTGAAAAGACAATGGGAAAAGCACAGGGGAAAATATAAGAATTTCAGCAAATACCAAGTGGAGGCAAAGGAAAAACATACTATTTGTTGGTTTAAACAGTAATATAATCAACAAAAGAAAGTTGATCGAGTGACAGAGTGTCGGAAAAACTCGAAAGCTCAAGTTCACAAAGTCGCACAGTGCCCGAAATAAAAAAAAAGTCGAGTCGTAGCCCACCGTCTGAGTGTCATATGAAAGCTTATTAGGGTACAGACAAAAAAAATAGGCACACAGTGGGAAAAAAGCATGAAATGTCAACTTTAATCTTGAAATTTCCACTTTAATCACGTAGTTTATTTTGCCATTAAAGTAGAACATCATAAACTTCATCTTAAAATCATTTAATTTACTAGTTTCTCAAATCCCATTGTAACTAAAGTACACGTTAAATGCTTTGTTCTGTATTTGATCTTCTATGTGCTCTGTGTGTGAATCACTACCTACTTCTTAAACGGGCTTTCTCTTTCTCCGACAGGACACATAATCCATTACATTCGTGATATTACAGCTCTCTGAATAATTAAAATACTGAGATGTATACGTGATATATTTTTCATGATGATAGGAATGAAAGCATGTTATTAAACATGGGAATACGGTGGCGCAGCGCTTGTTCATGTCTCACGCAAGAGGCTTGCAGCGCCATGCGCGACCTTAGATGAAATAATTTATTACAGAAGTACTGTCTCTTTCAAACGTACTAACCTCCAATTCCTGTCCTTACTTTTCTTTCTCCAAGTACCCAATCGCCACACAATCAGCTCTGTAATAGACGTGAAGCCATTTGTAAGCTTAGAACGGCGATTCTTCACGCCGAACAGGAGTTATCCGTGAACTAGCTAGCACTGCGGTTCCGTGTCCTCACATGTTTAATTATTAACAATACAGATTATTTAAATGAAGTTAAAGTTTTATCTGTATAATATAATCAATATATTTTGCTGCATTTCATTTTAAAAATGATATCGTCATCATATGTAAATACGCGCTTTATAAAGTGGCGCAGGTTGTGCAATATTATAACTGTAGTGCAAGTTTACAGTGAGGTAATTGTACTTATAAGTACAAAGAGTTCTACAAGGAGCACTTGATGGACTGATTGAGTGCGTTTATAGTTCTTGGGATGAAACTTTTTCTAAACTGCGAAGTCCGTACAGGAAAGTCTCTGAAACATTTTGCCATGGCTGAGGCAGCATCTGCTTCATGCTGTATACCGATAATTCTCTTTCCAATTAGCTGCTGCTGTGATTCCCCACTCAGATACAGTAATATAAATACTCCGAGTGGCGCAGTGAGAGTAATATGGAAAAAGATGATCTGCTGTGGCAACACCTAACAGGAGCAGCTGAAAGAAGAAGCAGATGCAGTGAGAGTAACAACGCTAAAGCAGTTATGGTATTTGGAATACTATGGCTATTCCCTAGACCATTATATTGCTGCAGGTTAATTACAATCAGATGCATTACACTAATAAACAATATGCAGTTAGTTTCAGTGTATTTATAAAGCCGCGTCAGGAATGTGGATCTAAGAAAGGAAGGGTGATCACACAGGAACAGTAGCACTGCTTTGACACTGGGTGCCGCCAGTCTGCAAAACCGAGCGGAGAAATTGCATATGCCAAGGTATGAGGTACTGTGGAAATGTGCATGGCTTTACGCCAAGTTTAGGTTTTATACATCGCGATTTGAGCGTGGAAACATTCGTACGCAACATTTCTGTACGTACACACCGTTTATACATGAGGCCCCAGGACTTGCTTTACCACTCCAATGTCCACTGGTTAAGTTTGGGGAAAGTATGTCGACGAGTGTGGGAGCTCAAACAGGAGACTATCTCATTTTTGGAGCTACTTGAGAAAGCTGACGATTTTCCTGAGCTGAGTGACACTCTCTTAAACTGGATGAGTTTTATGCTGAGAATTGCCACAACAAAACTAACACCAGACTTCGATGCACTGGCAAAAAAGGGTGACCAACAACACTGTTCCCACTAAAAGTGAATGTAAACATTAACACTGTAATGCCTTTTTTATGTTTATGTTTGATATGTATACATCTAGTGCTGGCCCGGCCCGTCTGTCAAATTTTACAAGTCAATATGGCCCCTGAGCCAAAAGGTTTGCCCACACCTGCCCTATAAGCTGCTGGAGGCAAAGAAGATGGAAGTAGAGCTGGAAATTAGATGAATGGTGGAGTTAGGGGTTATTGAAGAAAGTTAAAGCCCCTGGTCTATTCCAATTGTCTTAGTTCCTAAACCTGACGGGTCATGGAGGTTTTGCAATGACTTAATCAGGTCTCTAAATTTGATGTATATCTGATGCTGCGAGTGGATGATCTACTTGATCAGCTAGGTAACTCCCAATTCCTAACTATGCTCGATATGACAAAAGGGTATTGGCAAATTCATTTAACGGCCTCCACTAAAGAAAAGACTCCAAGTGGACATTGGCAGTACACTGTTCTCCCTTTTGGCTTCCACGGAGCACCAGTGACCTTCCAATGTCTGGTAGATACACTGCTACGACCCCACAATTCATTAAGTGCCGCCTATCTAGATGATGTTATCATCTATTCTGGCACATGGGAGGAACATGTGCTGCAGGTTAAAACAGTGCTCTCCACACTAGCACAAGCCGGACTTCGTATTAATCCCAAGAAATGTTTCTTTGGGTTAAAAGAAGCTAAATATTTGGGCTATCTGGTGTTAAACTGCAATGCTCCAAAATTGATGCCATCATAAATTGGCCCCATCCGGTGACTAAGAGGCAAGTACAAGTATTTCTGGGTTTAGCGGGCTACTATCGCTGTTTCATACCTTGTTTCTCAGAGATTGCTTTGCCTATATCCCCAAAACTTCTTTTTTGGGGAAGCTTCTTTTGTTTACTAAGAAGATTTTCCAAAAGATACATTATAATATATATACGGTATATGTAGAGCTAGAGGGGGATTGCTTTGTTGTTCAGGGGGTTTTGAAAATGTAAGGTGAAGTGCTAGTTAGTCTGTTCCTGTGGTTAATATAAATTCCTGCCTCATCTGCATTAATATATGATAATGATAGCAATTAATATTAATTGCATTTTTGTCAAGCTTTATTACTTCCTCTTCCAGGCTGTTCAACTGTTTAACTGTCAAGAAAAAAGCTGTTTTCCTGGCAGGGTTCTCAAGTAGGCAAATGAGTAAATTAGATCTTTTACTTTTCCTAACCCTTCTCCTATAATTTGTGTTGTAATTGTTTGTAATCAAGAAAACACAACCCAGCATTCTCTTGCCCCACACCCTATAGTTAATATGCAGGTTACAAATAGATATTATTTGTAAAATTTTATCTTAACAAATATTTTTATCATGTATTATATTAATTTATTAAAGTGAACTTAAATTTTAACTGGCATTGTTGAAATTGCAGTAAACAAATGAGAATAAAAGAAAATAAAGCAGTAAATTATTAAAAATAACAGTTCTTTAATGGTTCTTTACTGGATTGTGTAGTTTCTCATTGAGCTATTGCTTGACAAAGCACAGTTTCATGCTAGGAAGTGTTCTTTGCATATGTAGTTGGTTGTTTCTTCTTTGAAAAACTTCCTCCTATGTAGAAAAAAACAGAAATCTTTAATATATAGTAGGCAAAAGTAGCCAATGTTAAATTATGTATGCAGCAAGAGTAATTTTAAAAGCATGACCCATTGGTATTTCTGAAATCTATCATCATCTATTCATGGCTATTCACTGCATGGAGTCCTTTACAGATCTAAATAAATAAAGCCTCTTTCTTGAAGCTTCATGTGGACGGGTCTTTTGGGAACCAAAAATGGTTCCCTTATGGCATTGCTCTGAAGAATCACTCTGGCACCTTTATTTTAAGAGAGAACAAAAAAAAAAACAACAAGAAAGCAATAACTGTGAACATTAACAAGAGCCTTTTGCAGCCATCACCACTTGACATTTCTGGCACACACAGCCAATAAATCTCAGAATGTGTATTATAATGTTTAAACCCTTTCCTGTTTAAGGGTATGATAACGTTGCTGTCCATTGGTCAGTAAACAGACATGTTTCTAGTTTTTGTGATCCAGGGCATCACAAAGGTGCTCTATCGGATTAAACTCAGGAGAACAGACAGACCAAAAAAGCACCTACACATCAGCTTTCATTCCTCAGCACAGATGTGATCACAGCAGCTGTGTTTGTGTGCCTGGCATTGTCCTGCTGTAAGGATGTGTTGTAGGATGTTTAAGTAGAGGACCTCCTATAGGTTGCCTTGCCACATTGAGCATGTCCCCCAACTGTCCACATGCTGGCAGTTTTAGCAGTAGTTCAGTTGGGAAATTAGAAACAGCCTCTTAGATGAGTCTGTCATATTGATCAAATATTGATTTTATTGCTGTGGTGTGGTCACATTATCAGCCCGTCTGCTAAAACCTTGACTGCAGTTTGGCTAAATCCATATGCCCTACAGTTCCTGGTGATCCATAAGTTTTTAGCTTAATTTTTTTCTTATTATTCTAAAAAAAAGGTAAAAAACATTAGGGGTTTGGTTAGAGGTAGGGTTTTAAATTTTAATAATGGTTTTAAATTTTCTTAAAGTTGTATTGCACTCTTGATAAAAATTGCACTTGTTGCTGTGTGATTTTATGGTGACATTAGTCACAAAGCAGGAATTTTTTTTAATATGAATAAGTACACTGTTAATTTTGACATATTATGTGAATAGAATAAATGAACAAATTATTGAATTGTCATGATCACCATTTCAAAATTATTATTTAGTGGATGTATTTTATACAGAGTCTAAAAAATTAAATATACTGTATATACATAAGTCATCAATAAAAAAGAACAAATTTAAAGTAGAGCATGAAAAGACTAACAGTCCAACAAAACAACAGCTGGTTGATGGATAATACAGTTAGTACACCTACATATATCCATGAGGCTCTGCAAACACACGTGGGGTTTCAGAACATTTTGCCACCTTCATGTGACAACTAAAGGGTAAGTACAGTAGCAATGAATAAAAATACATTTGGAAAAGTAACATGGAAATTTTATTGTTTCTGCAAAATTATGTATTAAATATGCATTAATTTTTAAATAAATAATTTCACATAACATCAATAGCCTCATTAATATTGTTAATGTAGCTCTCAGAATTTTCAACCCTTATTCAAATATATTTGAATGCCTATTTTAAACATGAATCTCAATTATTCTTTCAAGTGGCAAAGTCAAAACCTGTCTATGAAATGTAATAATGAAGACATACTCTAATATAATTATAATTCCAGAAAGACAGCATACGTCTGTGTAATATGACAACCAGATGAATCACAGCAAACCAAAAGACAGGACTCCAGAAAACATATTTTAAATTAGACATTTTGGCATTATTTATTGTTTGTCAATAAGAAATGTAGATAATGCCGTAACAGTTAACCAATGTTTTGTCTTTTCTGGAATGTCTGAACAACTACTGAGGCAGAGTCCCTCCTCCTTTGAAGAAGATGTTAGCAAACAGAGCTTCCTTTGGCCTCTCTTCTTTTCATTTTGTGACCCAAAATGTGAACACTCTGGCCTGGGTCACTCCGAGAGGCTAAGCAGTGCAACACTTTTTCAAAAATCACTGTGCACTGGGGAGATTCCTAAGGACTGGAAAATAGTAAATATTGTTATATCTTGTTATATAAAAAGGCTGATTAGGCCAGTAAGGTAAACCTAGGTAAATTAATGGAAGGAAATATCAGGTAGAAGATTAATAAGTAAATGGCAAAATGAAGAGTTTTGAGGAACAGTCAGCATGGGTTCCGACGGAGGAGATTGGGTTTTACTAACATGTTGGAATTCTATAAGGAAGCAACAAAGGCATGCAATCAGAGAAATGAATTTGATATTATTTATTTAAATGCCTTCTGAAAATCAAGATAAGTGCCATATGAGAGTTTAAGGATCAAACCAAAAGTGAGAGATCAGGGCATTGCATGTACATGGGGACAAAATTGTCTAAAACACAGGAAGCAAGGGGTTATGGTGCGGGGTACCTTATCAGAATTAGGCTGATGCTAAAAGTGGGGTCCTCAGATGTCAGTGCTGGGGCAACTGATATTTTTAATCATATAAATATAAATGAACTAGACAGAAATATAAATAACAAGCTAGTTAAGTGGTCATGAGTATTCATTGTTACATACAAAGTGAAGGATTATGTTAGCCTTAGGTAGATGCATTCGAAATTGCACCACCGTCTCAGAATTTCAGATACCCTCTACAGATTTTTAATCTGTGCATGTCCTGAAGGAAGGACATAACAGAAAGCAGAAGAGAATCTCAAAAATGGGAAGAAGAAATCCAAATATCGAAAATTAAAAGACTGAGACAAAACCTAATCAATGCAAAGACTGAACAGACTCAATTGAAGTTCTTTGAACTGAGGCAGGCAGGCAGCTTGCCCAAGTACAGACGCCATGCATCACTTTCCTTTGCAAAGGTACTGATTGCCAGCCAACACCAATTAAAAGTCAGAATCAAGAGCAAGTTGAATGAGAAGGGCGTCATCAGAGATAAGCAATCTAAGGAAGGTGTTACTATGGGTGGGCATGAAAAAGTGCATGGCATGAAGTACTCTGTCAGGTAGTCTGTATGTACCACTATTTATGCTGCAACATTATTTAAAAACTTGTAACAATTAAGACATAACTGCCAACCTCAGAAAAATTAATTTCTCATATATTACTTTCCAGACACATTACGATGACATGATATATGAGGTGAGACACAAAAATAACCGGATAGGTAAAAAAAAATATATTTATTGATGAATTACAGCATTCTAAACCTTCTATATACTCCCCCTCCCGATCTCTACAGGGCTCCATACATATATTCCATTGATTGAAACAGTGCTGGAAGTCTTCTTGCTTGAGGCTCTTCAACAGGCTTGCCATTTCTGTCTTCACTTCATCTATTGAAGAAATATGTGTTCCCTTCAGGTCACTTTTGATTTTCGGGAACAAGTAAAAATCACAGGGAGCTAAATCGGCGAATAGGAAGGATGATCGAGGACAGGAATGTTTTTGTCAGTCAAAAACTGCTTTACAGAAATTTTTTTTACAAAAAACATTTCGAACAATCTGATTCACCATTATGATGTTTTCATTTGTCTGAGACGAGCGTGGGCGACCTGGGCGTTGAACGTATTCCACATTTTCTTGCCCTTCCTTGAAACATTTGTGCCACTCAAAAACTTGTGTGTGAGACAAACTGTTATCACCATACACTGTTTTTATCATTTGATAAGTTTCTGTTGGCGTTTTGCTCAATTTTGCGAGAAATTTTATGTTCAATTTTTTCACCCGACATTATAGCGGCAACTTGTGTAGTGACTGTTGTGCAAATACTGACTGGGCTATTTACAGGATATACCTAGCCGGTCAGCAGTTTGAGAGGGCATGTAGGAGGGGATATAATTCTATTATTCATATTCGGCCAACCTCCACACGGTTTCCAGAAAAGCTCCAAGCCCAGTCCTGTTACTTTTGTGTCTCACCTCTTTTGGTATGTAAAGGAGGATCCAGTGAGAACCACACTTGCATTTATTTTATGACAACACAGGACAGGGCTCAGGTTGGTTCACCTGCTGATGCAATTGGTGATGTGATGCCAACCGGGTGCATAATTCAGTAAGTCACTCATGACAACCAATAAATAGGGCAACTTACAAGACTATCCTGTTGCGACATGGTATTAGTAACCCTGGAGGTAGCATGGGTAAGCACTTCTCTTCATTCATAATACTGAACACTGGGGTACCGTAGGGCTGTGTGCTGAGCCCTTTCTTTTACTCCTTTCTCACAAATGACTGCAAATCTACCTATGATACTAACATCATAATGAAGTTTGTTGATGACACCCCTGTGATAGGCCTAAATTTCCAATAATAACAAAGCAGCCTGTAGATAAGAGGTTGAGAATCTGGAGTGTTGGAGCCAAAACAACAACCTTGCACTCAATTCCAAGAAAACAAAGAAACCAATGCTGGACTTCAGTGTGCTAAACTACAGCAGTCACCGTCCCATCAGCATTAACATTGAGACGGTGGAGACAGTCCAGAGTTTTAGATTCTTGGGAGTCCACTTCAGCCAGGACCTGTCATGGACAACAAACATGACACCAATGGCCAAGAAAGGTCAGAGGCTTCCCTTTCTAAGGAGCCTGAAGAAAGCTCAACTCCGGCAACAGCTGCTGGTTAACTTCTATAGGTGCACCATAGAGTCTGTCATCACACACTACATTACTCTGGCTGTACCTTTGAGAACAGGAATGTATCATTCCAACGGCTCAGCTACCATCACTAGAAGATATTTTCACTAACCGCTGTAGCAGAAAAGCAAAGAACATTTACCCCAAAGCAATCAGCCTATTAAATGCACAGAGAGCTGTGAGTAAAGCGCTACATACATGTGAATTATTATTATTAAACTTGATAATTTGTCATTTTCAAATTTTAAACATCATGTTTTCTCACCAAATGAACAAAAAATGTGCGCTATATTTAGTAGTGAGTAAAGCACTACATAAATGTGAAGTATTATTATTATTATACTTGATGATTTGTCAGTTTCAAATTAAAACAAAAACGTGTGCTAGGACTGACTGACTGACTGATTGACTCTCGGCCTCTCTGTAGCATCACAGTACCTCAAACTTGATCCAAAAGCAACGTATGCCACCCCCCCTTTGATTACAAAAAAGGCACTGCTAATCAAACATGTGGTGATTTAAAATGAAGCTATTTTCCCTGGATATGAAGTTGGTTACTGTTACTGTTATCACTTGTTATGGGTTTGTGTACTGATAGCTTTGGTAGCATTGATGGTTCTTTTTTATTCTGTTAAATGCACTTTGTGATGTATCTGGTTTACATATATGACCAAAATATTTAATTTACTTCAAAATGTTTATTTTCTATTTCAAAAGTAGAAAAAAAAGTATTGCTACTACCTCACATTATATTCAGTTATAGCTGTTTTATTGTTTTTTTATGCACTTTTTGACGTACTTGTGTCAAATGTGACCCAATTTACAAGGGGAAACAATGAATAAACAACTTGTTTTTCAATATATTTATTTGTGTTGGTTTAAAATGTGTTATTACCTACTTCTTACTGGCTGTTGGAAATGTCTGGCCCAGCTAAATGTCTTGCTTTCAAATTTCTAATTGAATCTTGTAATTGATCTTCGATCTCTTAGACCTTCAGGTTGAAGAAAAACAGAACAAAATTAAGGGACATTGAATAATTGAGCAGGAATTCTTTCATATTGTTAGGTGGCAGCAGGAAACCACTGTATGTTGTGTCTCTGTGCTACTTATTATAGTGGGCAGGCAGTTTGGAGGTTGCCTGGATCACCAAAGAGCTCAGGGATGCAGGGATACTGTACCTTGGGCCACTAGGTGGAACTGTAGCTGCTAAGCCCTATGCTAAACTAACATTGACCTTCCCCAAAGTAGTTATTGACTTGGCACTAAAAGCCCCTTTCAGACTTTATGCAGTTAAATTTATAGCTGGGTGTGACGTGAGGACAAGAGTTCATGTGGTGGGTGAAAATAAATCAGTGATATAAAGAAGTGATTGGTGGTTTACTTATAGGTGGACAAGTGTAGCAGACATCCCATCAAAAAACAGGGGTCTAGGACCAATATTGTGTCCAGAGAGGCAACAAAATTGTGTTTCATTTAGATTTATTTTGTACATTATCACACTTTGTCAATCCAATACCTTTGCCTTTATTCTGTAATAAAGATGACCTTTTCTGTCACTTTCATATCCATTGTCTTTATTCTGGGTTTGGGTGTGGTTCAAGATTGTCCCCTGTTGCTCACACATGTTAAATGCATCAATTTAGATATTTTCCTATTCTTATTAAGTATTTAGTAATTTTATTGACTAGAGTGATGGAAAATTGCATATCACAGAGTTCTTCATGAAATATCATGAAGGAAAATAAAGAAAATGCAGCTTGACAAATTTGTAACTGTTTATATGAATTTCATTTGTAATTATGCATTTAATTATTAACCATGGCATTCATTTCTATACAATTTCCCATTTGGGATACAGGGAGCAGGTGCCTATTTAGAAAACAATGGGCATAATCAAAGAACCAGTCTTCCACAAATTGATTCACATAAACACAGCTAGTGAAGTGTCACTACCAACTGAACAAGGAGTACACTAGAGTAAGCAGATTAGTCTTTTTCACTTAAAAAAAATCACATGATATATATGAATATATTACTCTTTGTCAATGGTTGGTTGGACATGCTGGTAGGGATCTAACTGTAGACTTTACACATGACAATACTACTTTTACTAAATGCAATACAAGGCCACTTCTTCACTCGTACAACATGTACTCACTTCCAAATAAATGTATCAGATAGTATAAAGTAGAGCAGATAGCAACTGATTCTGAAATTACTCAAATGCCATCAGTTCTTTTAGGATAAAAGTTTAGCAGTGCACATCTGGGCACCACAATTTATGCCCAGTCTTCTTTACCAAATTGCTGAAGTTCTCTCACGCTAGTTATTGGCCATATGCAAACTAATTTTTTCAAGCTCTGCCACCTGTTATCAGTTAGACTGAAGTCTGTGCTTTGTTTATCTCCAGTATTTTTCTTTTGGTACCTTATTCAGTCCAATGTAGCTTTGGGTCATTGCTCTGCTTCAAGTTTTGCCTTCTCCCAGGACTCATGTAACATGCTAATTTCACAAGATTTTTATTCAGGTTTTATTTATCCTTTACTTTTTCTATTCTGTCTTCTTCTTCTATTCTGTCTTCACACATCTTGCAGATGCTGAAAATGAAATGATTATAAAATGATGTTACCGCCATGCTTCATGGTACAGATGGTTCTCAGGATGCTGTGCACTACTTCATTATCAAAAAATACTCACTACTTTTTGTTCTGTTCTTTTACTGACTACTGACACATGTGCCTTTTTATTCTCTAACAGCCCTCTGTTACTTTAAAATTAAATGGCCTCAGAACAACTTACTACTAACATTTGTAAAAAGATCACTGCAGGTAATCGCAGCCACACGTGAACCTCTATTGAAATTGTAGGAGTCTTCATGTTGTGAGGTTATGGCCGGCCATTCATCCCGGCCAATACCCCCAGGCCGCTAGATGGTGCCCTCCTTGTAGCATGGAGGTGCCCCGAATGTTAGCAGGGAATTATGGACAACGGAGTTTTTATGCACAGCCCTGCTGGCTACCATGGGGGCCGCCAGGAGTCGCTGCAGGGAGGCACAAGGACGTGTATGTTCCCTATAACCCAGAAGTACGTCTTAGTCACAGTGACAGAGGGAATGATGTACTTCCGGGATGAAGAAAAGGAGAAGTTTTTACCTGACCCGGCAGTGATAGAAAGTCACATGGACTGAGGGACAGAAACACTTCTGGGTCATGGACTATAAAAGGATTATGGGAAACCCCAGAAGACTGAGCTGAGCTGGGTGGAAGGGTGGCAACGCGTCTGGGAGAGTGGAGGATTGATTTTTATTAAATATTGTTTATGAGTATTGTGGAGAAGAGGGTGCTTTGTGCACATTATTATAATAAAAAGTCAAAATATTGGACTTTTATCTGGTGTCTGACGTATTGTTCAAGGGAGAGATAGCGCCCCTATCTGTCACAATGTATACAATAAAAAATGTTAGCTAAGAATAATACTAATAACCAATAAAGACTGGAAATCTTAAAGTTCATATGTAGCTGTGTTAAAAAGCAATATTTATTTTTGGCTTATAGTAAAGTTGTAGCAGGGCTACATGCGTATTATTAATGTTTGTTGTATAATTTAATATTGTCTTAGTCTGCCTTTTATATGTACAAAAAATCCACAAACCTATAAAAATACTCCCTGATGCGTGTGTTACAAGAACATTGATTATTGACTGTATTTACCCTTCAAAGATTAGATTTCCCAATGCACAACCATCGTGTTCCAGGTCACATGGTCTAAAAAGCACTGGTCATAAGGCACTCTTGGTTAGACTTCTATAACAAACCCACAATGGCTTCCGCCAAACATTAACTATCAACGACAAAAACGAAACAGTGTACCTTATCAAGCCAAATTATAGCAGGAAGGTGTCTGTTCCATGGTTCTCCTGGAATCACACCCATAGCTGTCTGCTAAATCATTTGATCTTTATAGTGTGATTGTCTTGGTTTATAGTCTGGAACAGCTCTGTTTAAACTGTTTCATCTTTTTGCATTAACAAGAATTGATTTACCAGTAGTTCTCCACTCACTCTTCGTTACAGACACTAAAGGTATTTTCACACTAATCTGTTTGCTTTGTGACAAATCAGGAGATGACTAGTTACTTTGTTTAAGTCTCTAGTTAGTTCAGAAAAGTTTCAAGTGAAGTTGAACATGGGAGTGTCGTGGTCTTTTTTCATTGCGTAAAAACAATTATATGTGAACTGTGTTACATTAATATGTATTTATATATTTATTTTTATGCTTAAATTGCCTAATTACGGGCAGCAGCGGTGGAGCTTTACCCCTAATGCACAGTATTTCCTGTAATTAGATTAGTTCCTGTGAGATCAAATTCATATTTCCCGTTTATCACTCCACACCACTGTTTCTAAAGGGTCTCGTCTTATAGCTTAGGTTCACACAAGGGTGCAACTAGTGTGTTCATATTGACCTAAATGAACCAGACTACAGCATTAATTGCTAAAGAGCTCATACAAGTTTTCTAAATAAATAAGGTGTTAAGACACCTTAACCATATTCTGGACTTTGTGTATGTTGTGTTATGTTTTTTGGTATGGAAATATTACTCATAGTGTATTTGCATATACAGGGTAGCACAGGGAAATGGGAAATTTTCAATTGATGTTCAATACACGAATAAACACATTACAAAATACATTTAACATTAGAATACCTGAAGCCGGGCGGCACGGTGGCGCAGTGGGTAGCGCTGCTGCCTCGCAGTTGGGAGACCTGGGGACCTGGGTTCGCTTCCCGGGTCCTCCCTGCGTGGAGTTTGCATGTTCTCCCCGTGTCTGTGTGGGTTTCCTCCGGGCGCTCCGGTTTCCTCCCACAGTCCAAAGACATGCAGGTTAGGTGGATTGGCGATTCTAAATTGGCCCTAGTATGTGCTTGGTGTGTGGGTGTGTTTGTGTGTGTCCTGCAGTGGGTTGGCACCCTGCCCGGGATTGTTTCCTGCCCTGTGTTGGCTGGGATTGGCTCCAGCAGACCCCCGTGACCCTGTGTTCGGATTCAGCGGGTTGGAAAATGGATGGATGGATGGATACCTGAAGTCTACAAAAAAATCCCACTCACCTTAAATTCCTTCGCACCTCTCCATCAGTGTCTTTTCTGTTGCAAATGTGTCGATCAGCAAAAGCAGCAAGCAGCCAGCTGTCCCATCCCCCGGCCTTGACGGAGCTCAGCTCTGGCAAAAAGCTCTCCCAACTCAAGCCAAGGCACCTTATCTGTGTGTTAAATCTGGAGTTTTACAGGGTAAATAATACAGTATATCGTTATTTGGAATACATGCATTTCATGTGTGTTCTGTGTCTACAAAGATTTGAGTAAGTGTAGGATGAAAAGAAATGCTAAACACATAGCTAAAGCAGAAACTTTTTTCATATTATACTAATAATGACGTGAAGTGTATAATGTGTGAAGACTTTAGTCCAAATATGAAATAAATATGTGTGCTTTTATTCAAAAATATAATCCAAAAAAAAGCATTTGATTTACATGTGGCTGTCAATGAGTTACAAACTCAAGCTAAAATGTCAATCGACAGGGCAGTTACATGTATTCTTGAATGGTGCAGAGGTAAGAACTGCTGCCTTATAACCTGAAGGTACCGCGTTTGAGACCGGGGGCTCCACACTTTGAGTAGTGAGCTGCTATTATTATTATTATTTCTACAATATAATAAACACATACATTTGATTTGAGTCTGTAACACCCTTTGTAAATTTTGGCTACTATAAGTTACCACTTGTTTTTTTATTATTCAGTTTTATTCTCTCAGTGACATTCATGTGGTACAATGAACTTGCCTCTCCCTCTCTGAGTTGATGGCATTTATCTCCATTCTTTTCACAAGAGCAGCACTGTGGCTGATGCCTGCTCAGAACTATTTGTTGTACCGGCAATCAAAAATATGATGTCTCGTGACCACTATCAGACTAGACAAAGGCAGGACCATAGCAACAGACAGCTTCTTCACAGCGCTTTCACCAGCTAATAGACTGCTCTGCACCACAATGCAACTCTGCACGGCACCATAAGTAAAATGGGACTTCTACCTGCAGCTAAAGTCATTTCAGTATGCAAGCAATTCGCCAAGCTAGTGTTTAGATCTGACAGCGCCATGCTGATGGTGGGTAATATGTGAAGTGGCTCCACCTGGGGACTTCTTTTTTAAGGCTGAGCCCATTTCTTTGAAGTTGCACACCCATGTTGTAATTGCATGAGAAGATGGGACACAATCATGATGTCCTAACTGGTAATTATGGTGAAATTTCCTTTGCGCATCAGTCAAATTATCACCATTCTTATGAAAGGCTTTCACAGAGAACGCTCGTTGTGCACCACTCCACTGCTCCATTACTGTATAACTAATGGCAAGAAATTCTAAATGAGGTCACATTGGTCCCAAACAACTGCTGACGTCCTAGGGTCGTCAACACCTAGTTCCAAAGTTTGCCATTTCCCTGTGCCACCCTGTATTTAGAGACAAGGAAGGATGCATTTTTATTTTTTTTCGGTTGTTGTGCCTTATAAATATGTATATATAACTGATAGAATTTGCAGAAAATCTGTGTTTTTAAGTTAATCATTAATTGCTGTTTGCAGCATATTTTCTTAACACTTTATTATGTATAGTCTGTTTCTTTTCCTATAGATTGGCAAGGGGTTAAACAGTGTCATGTAAGTAAGTCTTGATGTGTCCAAGTCTGAACTCTGCTCAGGTCTCTGGTTGTTACAAAGCTTGGTTCCTGATATTTAAAACAGTACAAACAAATGTGTCAAAATGGCGAAATCTAAACTGGTTCAGTCTTTCTCAACAACAATGCCCCTGGCAGATATGTATGTGCTCATAATTCTATTGCTTCTTGGGTTCTTTCTTTCTTTAGAAATTCTCGTTTAAGTATGATGATGATATCAGTTATCATCCTTTTGCACTGCATTTCTCTCCATTTGGTAATAGGAGATTATAATCAGTCCAGGACTTTCATTATTGCCATTTCCACCTGTACGTGTGTTGTTACAATAATCTTATAAGTGCTATTCAGAACTCTACGACTATCTGTGAAGCTCCTGAAATATATCTAGTGACAGCAGTCTAACCACTTGCTACAAATGTGAACTTCTTGTGTCTGTCTTGTGACCTGGTCCAAGTACTCTTGTGTGAGTATTAACATTTTTCAGACATCCTACTTCTACCCCCTTCTGTTTTCATATGTTTATTTATACCCTTCCTGTGGAGCCAGCATATTATACTTTCTCTCTATCTACACTGTACAAATTTAATACATCAAAATCTAATATTAAAGTAAGGGCCTGTAAGTGATCAAATACCACAATTAACTAATGAAGTTATTTATTGACAATTGGCACCGTATGAAAAAGTAATAGCACCCCAGTTATATCAGCCTAATTAAAGGGATAATTAGAGTTACTGCTTGAACACAGACAGTCTCTATTACAGCAAGATCTGTTCAATCCTTATATTATTTTGCTTGTGTCTGTCTGTCTGTGCTCGATATAAACAACTGTTGCCACAATTACTATATCCCTCCACGACAATAGCGAGGAATCTGTGTTTCTGGTAGAGTTTTGGTCTAAGGCTTATCTTCAAGTCTTCAATTCTTCAATGTGATCAATATCGACTGTGGTATTTGACTGTTTATTTGGTGCATACTTTGTTACTAACAGAAGCTGCAATATGACACTACCATTTTACACCTCCTGATAAAATGAAAAGGCACATACAGCCTAGCTGTGACCAATAGAAGCAGTCTCTGCGGCCTACATACTCACACTAACATACAGAAGCAGAAACATCTACATCATGCCAGACCAACCAGCGCAGGCAAGATGCCTTAGAACAACAAAGACAACATATGACAAACCACATAGCTACATTATCCGAAGATCAGCGGCACAAGTTTTGCACCTAGTCAGTGAACCAAAAACGAATTACACACACAACCTTTCTGAAGAGAAGCGGCAAACTGCCAGACAACAGGAAACATTACAATGGAAAAACTACAGGGATTCCATAACACTGGCAACTCAAAACAAGATATTCCCTTTATATTATGGTGTAGGCAACTCCCCGTTTGTTTAGCATGTTGTATCACTATCACCAAGTTACAAGGACAAAGGTTTAATAACTTCGGAGTTTATTTGCCAGGCCCTGTTTTTGCCCAAGGCCTGTTGCACACTACATTTTCCAGAGTTACATCGAAACCCGGGTTAAACGTACAGGTACTTGCGGGTTACATACAGGGGAATATTTTCGCTGACAATAACATTTATGCAACAAATTGCATTTTCCGACAATTATTATAGACATCGGTATACTACATTACCTGACCGCCACACTTCACACATACTGACTTACATGTGCCCTGCATTTCCCTCCTTATCCAATATGTTCTTTTAATCTGTTCATGTTACACTTTGTATTGTAAATATTCATGCTGTTGTAAGTGACTATAATAACATCCCATACTAATCATGTGACTATTCTAATACTGAGTCTTCTAACAAGTCACTACTTATTAAAATAATCTGCTTTCTTATTGTAACGTGTGATATTCTTCTCTCTCTCATCATCACTTCATTAATGCTTTTATTCTTGTGAAATATTGGCAAGCACGGTTTGCTAGTATATACCTTACTTATTCTAACCTTGACCAACACAGCCAAGTTGCCAGCAAAGAGATTTAACAATCACAATATGCTACAATTAAAACACCTTTCTGAACATTTCAGAGCACTAATGTTGATATCTAAAAAGCTATTTCAAAGGTTCTGGGAATCCACTGGACAGGGGTTGACAGCCATATTCTTAAATTTGGAAATACTTGGAATGGTGATGAATATTTCCAGAAAGGACCAGCCTGCCAAATATACTTCAAGGGTACAGCAAAAATCATCCTGGAAGGCACAGAAGATCCTAGAAACACATTCAAAGAAATGTAGGTTTCTCTTGCCTCCACTGAGTTCATGACTCCATATTAAGAAAAGAAATGGAGCAAGGAGGAAATCACTGGTAACCAAGACAACCATAAAATGTTTGTCTGTCATTTGATAGGAAACCCTGGAATAAACCCAGGCCTTTTGGGAGAAAGTTTGGCATTTCTCTTATCTATCCATAGAACATTCTAGAGTGAGTCTCATGTAATAATAATAATATGTGGGAAAAAGCAATTACATCTACTCCAATATAAGAATATCATAACAATAGTTAAAACTGGTAGTTATAGCATGATGCTGAGGAAATGCTTTGTAGCCTGAGGGTCTTGTAGACTTTCTGTAATTGAAAAAGCGATGTATTCTGTTTAGAGAATATTCTAAAGAAGACTACCTGGTCATCAGTCTGTGAGTTGAAGCAGTAGCACATCTTCATGCAGAAAATTATAAACACAAACAAAAGTCAATAAAGTTTTGGATTAGATTAGTCATATCTAGACATAAACCTAATAGAAATGTGGCAGGAACTGAAACAAACCATTTTTGCTTGGAAACCTAAAAATGTTTCTCCATTTGTTTGCAGTCATTGAAGCTAACGGAGGCATACCTAGATATTAAGTCTAGGGCTTCAGTTATCATTCACACAGTAACTTTGTTTCTTCTTTCATGTTCTGTCTTATCAAATGTTAGATATTGGTTGAAGACCAGAAAACATTCCGTGTCAATAATTTACCAAAATAAAGGTATCAGGAAAGGGTCAAATACGTTTTTACATTATGGTCTCCCTTTTTTCCTGGGCATATTAACAAGAATGCACTAGCAGCTTTCCTTTCCAATGCCGTGCCCTGGAGTACCTCTGTTGTCTCCTCATCTGAATTGCTTATTACAGTATGAGTTGCTGAGTGCAGCAGCATATGCTAAGTCTCCTACAACTGTTGGCTGCCGTAACTGGGAAGGTAAACCTTTTTGTGTATTGGTAGCAGTCCTTTGGAAGTTTTCCCCCTTTGTATCCATCAGCTCAGACCAATATATTTCTACCAGCCTCGCGTTACTGCTGATCCTGTTTTCTGCCTCCCCTTACAGCTGCTTGAGTCGGTTCCATCAAACTTTTATTAATACATCACTGTATTCTGCATGGCAACACTGACACAATGAGTTATTGTTCACTTTATTGCTCATTTAGGTAGCTCATAGTCTTTAGAAGGATTGCTTGCTTTAGTCACACTAAAATGAAAATCACTCATTATTACGGTTCTTAACTGCAGCTGAAATTGATGCTGCTTATTTGCATATGGAAAGTCAGTTTTTTTACTGTTGCTGACTCAGCAGTGATGTCATCACCAGTCAGTGCCATTACAAAGGACTCCCTTCAAAAGGTCAGCTGCCCCAGTGACCACATGCAACAGCTTGTAATGACTTACAAACTCTTTGAAACAGTGGGATTTTCTTTGTTTATGCTGTTTGTGATCATTTTGCTTTCAGGGAGCGCAGCAGGGGTTTTAAGTCCTGAAGTGTCACCTCTGGGTGGTAATCTGATTATTATATGCAGTCAGATGAACCTTCGTTTGTGGAACTGCAGAGGTAGTGATGTATTGACTATCCCAGATCTAGGATTTGATATTCTCCATGAACATCACAGAGTAGCCCAGAGAGTCCATTTTTGGATCCCCACTGCACTCAGCTATTTTCTGAGTCAGACCATAGGTCATCTACTTGTCCTGATTCTGATACCAGTGTAATAACACTGCATGGTAGTGTGACACAACTGTTTTTCGCTCATTTCATTGCTCTTTTAGATAGTTTGCTGTCCTTAGAAGGATGGCTTGCTTTAGCCACACTAGAATGGAGATTATGTAACTCTTGTGGCTGGGTGCAGGAATGACAAGTCAAAGTAACAGAGAAAAATTTGGGACACCAACCGGGTCATCCAGTTTAATGCTTGGTCCAAAACAAAAACAAATGTATTTTAGGAGACAAACTATGTATTTTTGGGCAAAATTACAAATAATAAGCTTTTAAGCTGTCACAATATGGGTCAATCACAGGAGCACCATCTTGCCTTCTTCCGGGCAGCCAGGCTTCTTATGGTACACAAACTGGAAGGGGCGGAGTTAACTGCCTTCACTGTTCCTCAGTGCTGCGGGGAGAGAAGAAGAAGAGAAAGTTCTGTGCCCCCTCTCTTCTCACCGGCTTATCACATACATCAAGATCCTCTGACGTGCTGAGTAACACTGAGTAATCATGTGCAAGAGCAAGTCCTGTTAAAATATATGTATGTTAATTATAGCAGAAATATTTGTCAAGAAAGCTTGCTTCATTTTTATGAGGTATGAACTCCTTTTGATACTATCACAATAATAATGTGAGACTATGTTTAAAAACCAACACAAACAAAGTGAGACCTAAGTAAATAAAAACTAAAAACTGAACACATTTATTAAGTAAAATACATGCCTTAAATACATATGCATAAAGAGTATCACTGTAAGAAACTGCAGCACTAATACTGACAAATAAAAAAAGAAAATCCTATTTATATCTCTAATTGACCTGACTAAATGAAACTTGACCTCAATTTATTTGGAAGGTAGCAAATCTGTTAACATCTGTATTAATCAAAAATACCTAAAATTACTCATCACTGAATTATTCAACCACCAACTTCAGAGGGATTTGTCATTATTATTATACTATATTTCTGTAGTTATTTTATTTATATAGCTTGCCATATAACAGCACAGAACAGATTACAGTACACAGTTTTTAGTTTCTTAAAGCAACCTTTATTGTTAAAATAAGCATTTTAAAATTTGAAGCATAACTGAAGTTATACTTCTCTATTATAATGTGTAACCAGTAATGGGTGTTACTGAGCCCCACACCCCAGACCAAATAATACCCAACACAATCATAAATTCAGGTAAAGTATTTGTATAATGCATGAATTGTGGGGAGCACTTTCAGGTTGTTTAGGAACCAGGGCAATCCTCTTCTGACAGGATCCCCAGGGACCTTGAAAGGGTTGAACTCTTATTTCTCATAAACTAACTAACTTCCACGGGAGCTGGGACGTCTCCAGTGGACTGCTGTCACCTAACGTATTGGGGATGGAACCGCTCCTGGCCTCGGGCTTCTGCTTGTCCATCCCTTAGCACCTTCTATTTTGGTAGGATGTCATGCCGCCATCCAGCCAGGATGCCCATCTGTCCACCATGGTACTCACAATAGGTACATTTCTATTGTACTTCTTCCCATTTTGTACAACATTCAAGGCCTGGCCACTGTCTCTGTACAATCTGAACATTCTCCTTGAGCCTCAGTGAGGCAATAATCTTTTTGTCCCTCCCACATCAAAAAGACTTATGCATTAGGTATGTTTTAAACTATAAACTCGAGCAATGAATGTGGATGTGTGTCTAAGTGGATTGAAGCTCTAAAGGTAAGACAACCCAGCAGTTACCTGAGGCCAAGGTCGGCAGACAAGACCTTGTCCTATAGTTAGTAACAAACGGCCAGTAGAAGAAGATGTAGTGGCCAACATATCTATTCAACGTTGAGTTTTGAGAAGACTGGATGGAGATCAGTACTTATCAATCCCTTTGCTGGAGGGCAGCAAGGGAATGGCCATGAAGATTGTCCAATATGTTTATTTTTTCAATGACTATTGAATGTTCAAAAATGCAGAGACAACAGGAGATGTCAATAGGTTTTAAAACTGGGGTCTTCGTGGCAAAAAGATAGTTGCTCCAGAAATTTTAGGGAATTTCTTTACTACAGAACAACCCTTGACCCTAGAGCCAGGTGTAGGGCAGATGTGTAAGCTTATTGAGAGGAAGTAAAGGCCAGGATTGTGCAACACAGAGAGAGAAAGAGATGGGTGGTGAGAAATTAAGTGCTCCCATGGTACTTTGTTTTAGACAAGAGGGCAAATCTTCTCTACCTGTTGGGATGGAGGATACTGCAGTCTCAGCCAGAGGGGTAACTTCTGTCTTATTCTTTCTTCTTCCGTTTTTCTCTACCTCCATTATTTGTTAAATTATCACTCTGATACCTTTAATCTGAAAGACATTTTTCTGGGTGAAGTGCATTGCTACAAAGGGATCCTCTTTGTCAGTATCTTTATGTATGATTTTTCAGGAACATTTGACTTTAGCACAGTTCAAAGTAATAAGCACCATATATTTATACCAGTGATGGCTATCAATTCAAGAAGATGAAAACCCAGAAACAAGAAAAATATGTAATGTGTAGTATGAACTACAATTTCATAAAACATTTTATAGTATCACCTTAACTTAAAATTGCTTTTTTACAATAATATCGCACACTTTTTTATGTCATAAAATTATAAAAACGGGAAAATCAGAATGCCAGTTCACTGTACATTACTCATAATTATAACTAAAAATATTTGAAGAAAGATAAAGACAGTTTTAAAATGCAGTTCTCATATTCCACAAATTCCTCAAGTCTTTTGTTTAAGATTCACTGAGCATGTGTCATGTTCACTTCCAAGATAATCCCTCTGGCCTGCTGAGTGTTAAAAACAGACAGTGCCCCGGGGTGCAAATCACAGAAACATGGATTTGAAACAACAAAGTCCCATTTCATCGTAGCAGCAACTTTAGCCTAAGGCTTTTATTTCTTAGGAAGATAGCAGCAAGAGGATCGGGTAATGTACCTGAACAAAAAATAGAATTAAGGTACATTAAGAGACTTAAGGACTACATCCAAACATCCAATAGATCAGAAATGTGTATATGTGTCCTGTAAAAGAGTTTTGTTGGGCTAAACAGTACACACTAATAGCTTGTATTGTTTTTTGGAGTTAATGCATGAATCTTAACATATTACTATTATATTTTGGTCTGATACCTTCATTCCTTTGTAAGATACTATTAGTGAAGCAGAAGATGATACATGCAGAAGAGAAATCATTTATTAAAACTCTGCTCTCTAGCTACTGTATCATATGGTCTGTACATTAGTGAAATGCCCCTATGACTTTTTCTCAAGCACCCAAATTTTCAAGAACTGACCAGATGCATTGTGTCAGAAAGTATAAATCTTTAGGCAGGTTTTGAGAATAGCTTCTTTCATCAGTGAATCCTCAGCAGTAAAATTTTTCTCTCTATTATATAAAAAAATCCTGGGGTGAGACAAGACTTTTTCAGAGAGATAATTTCATGTCCCGCGAGACAAGACTGTGCTAAGAGATTTAAGCATGCCCGTAAAAGACAAAGAGTAGAAGACAAAGTAGAACGTCGTAAAGAGGTTCAGAAAACGTTGGCACGATACACATGCAGAGCAGGTTAGAGATAATGAAAGTACTAAAATTCGAAAGTCTCAAACACATGATAGTAAAGATTGCATTAGCACAAACAAACGAAAATTACTGGGTGAAATAACGGAACAGTGAAAAGATATATAATATATGGACACAGGTGATATGACAGAAGTATGTAGATATTGTTCGGATTTAAACTTTAAGTCAGAGACTTGTAGATCGTCTAATTCGTGTTGCCATCAAGTAAAAGTAGTGTTTCTTCCCAATGCAGTGGAGTATCCACGAGAATTAAAAGATTTGTTGCTTGGTGAAAGTGAAATCCACATATACGGCAGAGACGTGAAGTGGCTGGCACGTAGTGCAGGCCAGTGGGTTGGCAAGCAAAGCGAGCAGCGGTCAAAGCCCCCTAGTCTTTACATATAAAAATGTACAATTAACAAGTTAAGTTTCTGCTCTTTCACCTTCTGTACTTATTACAGACTTTCAAGTCTTAGGGTGAATGGTGTAGAATTTTCTTTAGTTCTTTGTATGGGCCCCAAACATGAAGAAATAACTTATACTAGCCAACCCGCGGTGTACCATACGCCGCATAATCAGGCCGCTTTTTTAATGATTTTTAAGCACAGGGAGAAAATTAACATTTGAAAAATCGGTAATGTAATAAATCACCAAAAAAAGCAACATTGTAACAATACACGGAACGAACCAACATACAATTGTCCGTGACTGAAAACTGACAGACCGCCATCGCGGCTTCTCCTCCCAGAGCGAGGGATGGGGGTGGACGGCGCTCGGGCACGGAGGGTGGAACGGGAGGAGAGGGGAAGGACGCCCATTCCGCCCCCTCCGTCATGCTAGTCTGCAGTATGCACTGCCTGCTCATGTGCCCACCCCCAACTCGTCACCTGACTCGTTTTCCTCTTTGCACAGTCCACATGCACCTGTGAGTCACGTAGACTTTTCATTGTTCTTTGCGGTTTTGGCTGCTTTTCTATATATAATCCACCAAGTCACCTGACCACTGTAGTAGCGAGGGGGGGGGGGAGAGGGGTGTGTACAAAGGGCAGGGACGTAATCAGTGCGAGCGTATGACTCATACTTACTGGGAATCCCCCGGTTTGCAGCACGAATGGGGTTCAACGGCTTACCCACGCCTCTCTGCGCCGGGTAGACACACGTTGATCCATTCAGTGTAGCGCGCGTGCAGTTACTTCATGCAGGAATCTGTATAACATTGAAAGAAGTGTTGTTTCCATGAAATACATTTGAAACGGTGGCCATGGAAGGCAAATGAACAGTCAACGTGGCTTACAGCTGGATTGACGGCGTGTTTTGTGTCACCCGACCATAGTAGTAGCGAGGGGGGGGGGGGGGGGGGGGGTGTGTACAAAGGGTAGGGACGTAATCAGTGCGAGCATATGAATTCCTCATTCGTGGGGAACAAATGCAAGCCCCGGTTGATCCATTCAGTGTAGCGCGCATGCAGTACAGGACATCCAAGGGCATCACAGACCTGTTAATGCTCAATCTCATGCATAATTATTTATTGAATGCTAAACACTTCCGGAAAGACACAGTTGTCTAAAACTGGTTGGTCTGAGAATACAACAGTAAGTGAATGAAAAGATGGAACTCTGGAGAGAGCAAAATACAACACAATAGTGAACCCGCAGCATAACAAACGCTGCATAATTATTTATTGATGGTTGAACACTTCTGGAATGACACAGTTGTCTAAAAAGGGAAGGTTTGAGGATACAACAGAAATTGAATGAAAAAATGGAACTCTGGAGAGAGCAACATATAATTGTCCGTGAGTAAAGACTGGTTTTGGCTGATACAGGCATATCTTTTTGAAAGTTTGTCCCTGTGCCTTATTAATTGTCATCGCAAATGCCAATCGAACAGGAAATTGTCTTCAGGTAAAAGTAAAAGGCAAATTTGAATCTGACGGGGTCAGGCATATCCGGGGAATAAGGGCAGTTTATGAGGTTGCAGATGTGATAGTTTTACACTCCAGTAAACTGAATGCGATGTTTGTGCATGAACGATTTAGTGCTGTGTTGACACTGAAGGGAATTGGAATGAGTTGTGTTGAAGCATTGCTGGCAATGTTCACATTGCATAATTCGTTCAGTGGAGTGTGTTTTTAAATGCATGTTGAGATATCTCTGCACTCGGAACGTTTTTGAACAAATTGTGCATTGAAAGATCTGTTTGGAATGCGTTTGTTCAGTGGAGTGGGTGTTTAAATGTGCTTTGAGAGATTTCTGGTGCGTGAAGGTTTTGGAGCAGTATTTGAGATGGTTAGTAAGGTATTTGCGTGCATGAAAGTGTTTGTCGCAAATTTTGCATACAAATCTTTGTGTTGAATGGATCTGCATATGGTTGTGGAGATCCATCACACCTGTGAAGTCCTCGTTACAAAATGTGCAATTGAAGGTGAGAGTGGAATGAGTTCGTAAGTGTTTCTTGAGAGCGCGAGTTGTTTTGAAGCATTGTTGGCAATGTTCACATTGCATAATTTGTTTAGTGTTGTGTTTTTTTAAATGTGCGTTCAGATATCTCTGCACTCAGAAGCTTTTGGAACAAAAGGTGCATTGAAAGTCCTGTGTGGAATGCGTGTGTTCAGGGGAGTGTGTCTTTAAATGTTTTTCAGGAAGAGGAGAGTGGGCAAGTGACGTCACATTAGTGTGGCGAGCAAGTGGGTGTGCACCCTGTGTGCACATACTGACAGCGTCAAAAGATGTCACTAGAAGGTTATCACGTGTGTATTTGAGAGGCATGAGAACCTCGTAATGCCCATGATCCAAAGGACTGCTAAAGGGCAGGGATATGGAGAGACGCTGGGCCGGATTGTAAACTCGAGGAGAGGCATGAGGACGTTCTTGGAAGTAAATGCTGATAGTAGCTGGAAGGATTTGGGACATTGCAACAATTTCTGCCTCGCCTCCATAGACTCCGGACGTATTCATGTAGTCAGTGTATTGTTGAGCAGACTGTATAACAATGCCTCTGTGACTAACAACAACGAACACTATGTCGCCGAAGTTATCCCAATGTTGGCAAACAAAGCCAACAGCCATGTTGCGAAGTTTGAGAGCAACAGTTTCGTCAATGACATTTTTCCAAAAAAACCAGACTGATAGAAATAGTTACATGATGCAGGAATTTCTATAACATTGAAAGAAGTGTTGTTTCCATGAAATACATTTGAAGCGGTAGCCATGGAGGGCAAAAGAACAGTCAACGTGGCTCACAGCTGGATTTGGACAGCAGTACAGAGCAAAGCAAGTGAGTATGTGTTTGATGAGCTGTTCGAGTTGGCAGGCAGTGCTCTGAGGTGCATTCCCGATCACGTGGGAGGAGGGGTAGAGTTTCTGGGTGGGACTTGGTTGTTCCTTTCCCATGGTTTTCGATGGTGGACGCGGTTGGGTGTCGTAACCGAAAAGAATAATGAAAAGTCAACGTGGCTCAGAGGTGCATGTGGACTCCTAGCACAGACGAAAGGGACTAACTGGATGGTCGGTGAGTTTTTGCGTCTGGGCACATGAACAGGCAGTGTAAATGCCTAGAGAGCGAGGGTAGACGCGGGCCGAGGAGAAAGGAGTGTTGGTGGGCGGGGAAACATCTTCCATGTTCCTGCAGGACCATCTAAGAAGACGCATGTTTGTCGCAGATGCGGTGGACGCCGGTCGGGGAATAAGGAGTGTTGGAGGGCGGGGAAACGTTTTCCGTGTTCCTGCAGGACCATCTAAGAAGACGCATGTTTGTCGCAGATGCGAATTGCTGTATGTAGCGTGTAAAACAGTTTGCTATGGTGCACGTGGTCGTGCGACGTAACTGAAAAGTCAACGTGGCTCAGAGGTGCATGTGTACTGTAGCACAGACGAACATAAATGATGGCGTTTTTTCCGTGTCGTTGCATCCGAGTTGGTGGGCGTGGCTCTGCGAGTTGTCGTCGTATCCAATGGTCTTAGAGTTGGTGGCCGTGGCTCCTTCCTGCGTGTGCCATGGGCGTCTTACTTGTCGGCGGCTTAGTGAATTATATATATAAACTGGCAAAATACCCGCGCTTCGCAGCAGAGAAGTAGTGTGTTAAAGAGGTTATGAAAAAGTAAAGGAAACATTTTAAAAATAACGTAACATGATTGTCAATGTAATTGTGTTGTCATTGTTATGAGTGTTGCTGTCATATATATATACATATACATATACACATATATTATATATATATATATATATATATATATATATATATATATATATACATATACACATATATTATATATATACATATACACATATATTATATATATATATATATATATATATACATATACACATATATTATATATATATATATATATACATATACACATATATTATACATATATATATATATATATACATATACACATATATTATATATATATGCATATACACATATATTATATATATATATATACATACATATACACACATACATGCACTTACAATAACATAGAAATCAATATAAATAACATTAACATCATTATCATATGAGAATATGAAGTAATATATAAGAAGCACATTTCATATAAATATAAATTATTAAACAGTAAAATCTTCTTCTATAATTTGCTACTGTGGCTATTCGTTTGTCTGTCCAGGATTTTAAATCACCTGTAGCTCGCAAATCGTTTCACCTATTGACTTGAAATCTGGTACACATATAGTACGTCACGTCTACTATCCGCTTTATGGGTGATGATTGTATTACTCTTTTTATCTTTATTTTATTTTATTGTAGAATCAACTCCTATCTGCGCACACCAGGGCGGCCGTGGGCGGATGCGTATGGTGTATTCACTCCATGTTATCGTGCATTGTGCTGTCACTGGTATTTTGATAAAAGAATTTGAACAATATATAAGAAGCGTATAAATTATTAAACAGTAAAACATTAACATTTAAGAAGTAAAGTTACATTGAGTACTACTGCATTGCCTTCGGGTATACCTCATTTTTTGTTTGCCCATTACATGCTTAAATGTATACATTTTTTGGTGTACCTATCCGAGAACACGCGACATATAACCGACTGTGGGAGAAGCATGGATTTTAAACATGCGTTGAGTTCATCTGCTGGTCTCCCTCGTGGAATAACTGGTAATGTTTGACTAAAATCTACAGCGAGTTAAACGACATTACCTCCTATTTTTTTTTTTACGATCTCCGAGATCTTGCTTTCTTCGGTTCAAGGCTTCATAAGCTCTTTTATGTTCCATGGTGTACTTATCCCAAACCATCATCTTTGAATGTTGCAAGACTTTCGCCTTGTATGTAGATCGGGGTAATTACATTCATTGCATTCCTAGTCTGAATCACAATCTGATTGTATGGGTGGTTACCTAGCAGGTAACGCTTATGCTTGGTCATCAAGTCGTCTAACATCCGCCACGTGCCCTGTTTTAATTGCGAGAAGCAGATATATATAGCGAAATTCTTGCGCTTCGTTGCGGCGAAGTACTGCTTTTAATTTTTTATTAAGAAGAAAAGAAAACCTTTTTAAACGGATCGAAAATATACCAATAACAATTTGTTAAGGATCTGTTTTTTTTGTGAACCTCCCTTTTCACAGCTGTCGCGCTACGGCGTATGTTTCGTTTATTTGACAGTATGTAGATCGTGGTAATTACATTCATGGCATTCGTTTTCTGAATCACAATCTGATTGTATGGGTGGTTACCTGCCAGGTTACGCTTGTGGTTGGTCAGCAAGTCGCCTTACGTCTGCCACGTGCCCTCTTTCTGTTCCCAGAAGCAGATCATAGAATGGTTTTAATAGTTTACTTTCAAATAATGCAAAGAGTATGCGACACGTGTTTCTCCCTAATTCTGGGCTCATCAGGCGTACACACTCACTGCATCCCCTCTCGGGAATCGAATCTCTATCGTCAGCGCCAGAGTTGAAGACCCTAACGTTGCGGTCAGCAAGTCGGCTAACATCCGCCATGTGCCGTCTTTCAGTTGCGAGAAGCAGATCATAGAATGGTTGAAATTGTTTACTTTCAAATTATGCAAAGAGTACGCGACACGTGTTTCACCCTAATTCTGTGCTCTTCATGCGTACACACTCATTGCATCCCCTCTCGGGAATCGAATCTCGAACGTCAGCGCCAGAGGTGAAGCCCCTAACGTTGTGCTACGGCGTGTGGTTCGTTTATACCTCGTGTCTTCTCATTAAACTTTTATCTCGCGAATATGTTATTGCAATCCGCAGCGGGAGCGTTTCTATAAACTTAATTTAAACTTACGTTTTACACCGTGCTTTGTTTCCCTTATGAAGATGCTTGTATGCTTCAGTCGCTCGCTTCTTATTGTTTCGCTCCCTTCTCAATTGTTTAATGAATTTTTTGTTCTTCGCTGTTTGCGGCTCTTCCTTCATTTCTCCCTACTGCGTTCACAGTCTTTTCACGTGATTACGTGGGAGGCGTGATGACGTGACACTCAACTCCGCCTCCCACGGCCATCGAGCTGCTGTCCATTACAGTATATTGTCAAAAAAGAGGTTCCAGTTATGACCATTACGTGTTGAATTTCGAAATGAAACCTGCCTAACTTTTGTAAATAAGCTGTAAGGAATGAGCCTGCCAAATTTCAGCCTTCCACCTACACGGGAAGTTGGAGAATTAGTGATGAGTCAGTCAGTCAGTCAGTGAGTGAGTGAGTCAGTCAGTCAGTCAGTCAGTGAGGGCTTTGCCTTTTATTATTATAGATAGGAATGTGCTCCCACAGATAGACGCCTCATCCAAAATGCTTTCCATGTCAAACCTAATTCTGGCAGGATAAGTTGCTGGTCCTTATGATTTTGTACTGAAATATCAGGTTCAGAAATCTGAGAGATTTTTTAATAAATAAATTTCCAAACTACCATCATGCATAAACATCCACAGGTGGATTCATGCTAGATGGTCTTCACAGCAATTTAAACATAGATGTACCCTGCAAAAGCCTGCACCTCCATCTAGTGAATTTGTAACATCTTAGCTTTCCTAGAAAAAAGAAGGTTTTACTCCTTTAACATCACTTCCAGTATTATAGCCTTAACTATTAACATCTTCACCCTTTGCCTTCATCTTCTTTTGCAATAGTCACACCAACTGTTCACAAACTTTCCTTTTTATATTAAGTCAAGCATGGACCATATTTTGTTGCATAACCTAGTGTATCTGCACTCCTTTGAGGTTACAGCTGTTGAGATGGCAAACATTCAAAAATTGTGCAAGACACAAAAAACAAGAAATTCTACAGTCCAAGTATGTTCATTGTAATCTTTTTAGTAAACTTCATGGTAAAAATGAAAACAAAACACACACAAAAAAAAGGTTTGTTATGTGTGATGTTTCTGTTTCAGGCGTCTATAGCTTTGATACTTTTCTCTATGTTACTATGTCACTAAGTTATTACTTGAACACATGATTACGTTGATACATTATACTTTATCATTTGCAAACGTACTGAACCTGTTTTACTGTTACATCAGAATTAAAGCAAAATGACAGGGTTGTTCCATTTATGTGTTAGCTTTTAGGAATTAGGTGGAAGTTTCCGTGATCCTTTTAACTGTGTGTTTTATGTAGTTTCCAAGTACCTACTGTATGAAAAGCCAAACATTTTATCATAACTAAATCACATGTAACAAAAATATTAATTTGCTAAGAATGATTTTTGAAAAGGCCTCATCTGGTACATCATCAGCTGACACATGCACAACAAACCACAGCCTGATGTCATCGACATAGAACAGACAGAAATTGTAAAATTAAGTTTCAGAGTAAGAAGATGTGGCAAAATTCCCCAAAAGGTACCATGATACATTTAACTCACTGTGGACCCGACAGTCCTCAAATATAAAGGGAAGGCATTCAACAAGAGAGTTGACTAATATATCAGCCACTGATAAAACTGGTGGCGAAAAGCTCAAGAAATAAGGGTGCCAAGACCTGGGAATGGAAGAGGAATGACCGGTTATTGCATTTCAATTAAAAAGCAAAGTTGTTTTGAAAAAAAATCATTCTTTAGCTTCTCTTTCCCTTGTGGCTTATTCTAGTACATTTTTTCTTATATTGATGAGATAACATCATCCTCCATCCAACACATTTCCTTTCAATGGTAGCTGCACATCCTTAATATGTCACAAGCCACATTTTTGTGATTGTCACCACAACCTTTTATTACACAGCTGCTCCCCAATTTAGCTAATTACCCCCTCTGGTAATAAGGGTACTGAGGCAGATGGCAAATCACAGTAATTTATAGGCTGTTACAGAAATTAAAACACTTGTAGTGGTCTCTTTTCTGGAGTACCTCCATATTTCCAAACAAAGACCCCTAAATACACATCCACATAATTTCCAGCTGGTATCCTCTCCAGCTTTTTGGAACCTTGAATAAGTCCAAACCCTGACTTACCCCTAAACAAAGCTACTTCCCTCTGTGTCTCTCCCAAACTCTCAAATAAGTTTGTCCTTCTGATTTTTATTGCAGTCAATCTACTTGTATAGAGTGAACTTGAACAAGTGATATCATTTTTACATTTACTATCCACTATCCAACCTGCTATATCCTAACTACAGGGTCACGGGGGTCTGCTGGAGCCAATCCCAGCCAACACAGGGCACAAGGCCATCGCAGGGCTTGACATTTACTAGCCCCTTTGAATTTCTTGCATTTGGTGGTTGGGACAAGGGTTACTCACTACCCTTCCTGGTTGCAACCTGAGAAAAAATAAAAATAAAGACGTATGATTCCTCTACACAACCTGATGCATTTCTCACAGATGCAGCAGCATTACCTTTTCGATGCAGTACAACTGCCGCAGATGGTTTCCTGAAGCTTGTTTTTTAGAACACGTGCTTCAGAAGTTTTTGCAACTGCTTTATCGTAAGTGTGAGCATTCCAAAATCTTGAAGTGGTCAAAAGCCTTTGTGGGATTTCATTCTTTTTTCAATTTAGACCTACGGAACACAAGCAGCTAATAGGGAATAGTCACCACCCTGCTCCCTCCTAAGAATAAAAAGACATTGCAACTAAAATACAGTAAACTCTCACTGGCATCTGTCTATCACACATCATTTATGGAACTTTGGTACAGTAAATTAAGTTTTGTCCATACATTTCCGAATAGACCAGTCTAACATTTCCAATAGACTTAAGTGTAATATATTTTTAGACTAAGCAAAAAGTATACAGTAAATGTCAGTGCTTTCTTCTTGCTATGTAAGATCCTCTACTTCATCCTGTGTAGTACTAAAGCTTTTTGTTAGGCAGAAGGGAACTTATTTTGCACTGTGAATTACCCAATATGTGACACAATTTGCATATAACTACAAACAACATACTTGAAGGTTACATGGGATATCATTGGAGTCACGTGAGATGAATTAAGTCATATATTTCTTTTAGCAAATTGTTGCCTTCATTACCTGTTTCATTCTGTATATATTGACATTATTTCAGATTTGGCAGTGATTGACTCTGACTGAAAGTGCAACACAATGTGCATATATGATTAGTAAATAGATATGGTATTTAAAGGTTAGTGTTTCCATCCTAATGACTTATCAAGAGGAAATAAGTGAAGACAGGTCCATGAAGATAACCTATTCTTTGTCTGCAGACTACTGAATGTAGATGAGTACTCCTGTGCATCTGTCACCCAGTTTGTTGCTTTGGGATTTTAAAATGTAAAGTATCTTCAGTAACATAAACTTTTTTTTTTTTTTTATTAAATAAGAAGAAGGGTCTAACATTTAATGAAAACCCTTAATAGGTCTCAATGTGAGCTGCTTTTTTAATCTGTGAATAGGCTACTGGTATTGTTACACCTCTGAACCATCTGCTTTCTTTTCATACATAAGCACCATGGAGTTCAAGAGGGTGAGATGGGCAGACGGCAGAGCAAGAACAACAGGCTATCTATCCTCTTTCTTTTTTTTTTTTTAAATCACACACTGAACAAGAATTGGTCTTTTTTTTTTCTTTTAAAATTGCCCGCTTCCCCAAAAGTTTATATCTCAGCTTCATTACTGATATGTAGTGTTACAAATGAAACCCAAATAAAACCCAACTGAAAAAGCACCTTATTTCCCCAAACAATCACGGTGCTGGAGAGTGGTGATGCCTTATATGTTGATCAGCACATACAAACAAGAATTTTACTGTATGCGCCTTGAACGTGGTAAAGGTGCTATATAAATAAAATGTATTATTATTATTGTTGTTATTACTGTGACAAAAAAAGCTGAAAGGATATAGGTCAAGAAACATCCCTCTTTATAATACATTAAGTGTCTACTTCAAGGTATGTGAAGTTATTACATTGTTATAATTATTCCAATTGCTGCAAATAATAAAACAAAATATTGAATAGGGCTGCATTTCTTGAAAACGATAGATCTGAGCAGTTAACAATTAACTTTATGATACACATATGTAGCATAAAAGTTACTTTTTTCTGTGTTTCTCGAAACCTCTCTTAAGCAGCCCCTTTACTAAAGATTAGGAAGAACTACTTTGATAGTGCTGCCCATGAAGTCACCTATAAAAAGCAACATTGGTTAATTGGAAAGCAACCGATTGATAATACTTTCACTAATTTAGTCTTTCTGTGACATGAAAGAGTTGTGAAAAGTAATATGAAGTAAAGATGGCTTCATAATTTAATAGCCAAATATGAAAGAGCATGTAAATAAGCACCAAATTGGACATGTATTTGTTCCTCAGATGAAGGCAAAAGAATTGACGGACACATGGCACAAAAGAAAAACACAATTTTCAAAGTGCTTGGCTGTTCTTTTAGAATGCAGCATAATTCTGTTTATTAAGGCACACAACAGAATTTGTAACAGTGAGAAAACCAAAAATAAGATGACAGAAACAGAATAAGCCTGCACAGTACAACGTATTTTACTCTTGTTCAGACACTTAAGACACCACACAGACAGCATGGTGGAAGTTTGCAATGTATATATTAATATTTATTTCCTCAAGCATTCAATGAAATAATTAAATTCAAATTTGCATTACAATTTCCACACTTCTTCATACAGTGCACAGTGTATTTATTCAAATATATAGATAATAACTGAAGTAAAAAGCACTGCAAAATAACCACATAATTTATACAGACAGTGGAAGCACACATTTCCCCAAAACGTAGCTACAGTATACCCATACCCTGGGTGCCATAAGAGAGGAGTTAGGACACTTCCAAGGTCCCATGACTGACAAGGGCTCTCAAAATATTTTTGTCCAGTTATTGAAAATACATTTAAAAGAATACATCACATGATTTTCAAACTAATCTTTTTTGCCAAAAGTAGTAATCCACACTCAAGCTAGGTTGTATTTCTCCTTTCTCTTTTAGCCAGAACGGTTCAGGCCAGTCCTGATGAACTTGAATCAGAGCAACAGTCCAACAATTTCCTGTGCTTTGCTTAATTGAAATTTAGAAGCCAAATTATGGGGTCCAGAAAAGCAAAGTATTGCTGGGAAAGCTTAAAAAAAGAGAACAGAGGATGATAGGTGGCACCCAACCTGTCCATAAGACCAGCTACATCAAATCCTATCTCATGAATCCTGAAAATAAAAAGGAATGAATTAAGAACATTTATGTGAGATAGGCAGCACTGTGAGGATTATGTTTTTTGATCTCTCTAGAGAATTCAACACCAGCCATCCCTGTTAAGGGATAAATTCAGAGATATGCAGGTGGATGAGGCAATAATGTCCTGGATAATGGACTATCTGTCCGGCAGACCACAGTTTGCTAAACTTAAGGACTGTGCTTCTGATATGGATGTGAGCAACATGGGAGCACCACAATGAACAGTCCTATCTCCTTTTCCCTTTACTCTGTACACCTCTGAACATAAATATAATACCAGGTCATGTCAACTGCAGAAATTCTCAGATGATTCTTCAATTATGGGTTATATTGAAAGAGACAGAATATAGGAGTCAGGTGGAGAACTTTGTTTCTTGGTGCAGAAAGAATTATCTGCATCTTAACATTAGCAAAGCTAAGGAACTGGTTATTGACCTTCACTGTGCCAAAGAGCCTCTGTGTCCTGTTGCTATTCAGGAAGTGGATGCAGAGGCAGTGCACTCCTACAACCACTTGAGAGTCCACATGAACTGGTCTAAGTAACACAGCAGGAACTATTTAAGAAAGGGCAGAATCAGGCTATTTTTCTTAGGAGACTGCATTCTTTTAAGGTGGGTAGTGACATTATTCACATCTTCTACAACTCTGTGATGGCCAATGCTATTTTCTAGGCTTTGGTTTGCGTGGTGGGCAACATCAATTCAAGGAAGACTCACCAAATCATCAAGCTAATTAAAAGGGCAAGCTCAGTTATGGGACACACTCTGGACTCCCTGGAGGTCGTAGCAAAGGACAGAAAACCAAAACTGAGTGCCACTATGAACAATGCTGCACATCCTCTCCTTTACACAGAAACACTGAGGACTTTCAGCCAACAAATTATTCATCAGAAGTTTGTCAAGAAATGCTACTGGATCTCCTTTATATTAACAGCAATATGCCTGTGTGTTTGCCTTGGTAGAGTCCTATATTACTCTACTTTCCCCTTTTGTACTCTTTATTGTGTTGCCTTTATCAGAATGTCTCATATCCCATAGACTTATCACTGTGTATACGGTATTGTACTTTATGACTTCACCCCACTTTCCCTTCTAAATCTATAACCTCAGAGAATTACACAAACTTAAAGGACAAATAGGAGTTAAGTTATATATGCTAATATCTTGCATTAATTCCAGATATGCTATGCAAAGCATATTTCAGATTTCATTTTGCACATTGCTTCCACAATTAGCCTTTTTGTAATTTTGAATGGTTAGTTTATTATCTTCATTAGTAAAACATACAGTCATACCTCCTCATAGTGAAGTCTGGGGGTATTTTTTTCTATCCCACTGTTCCACTTTTTGATCTACAAGTTCATTCTGAGCATAAATTCTCTGAATTTACTGTCTTAATATTCTTTATTTATTTATCTGGTTTGTACAATGCTATATACTGTATACCCTGCCGTTCTATCTTAAACTCTGTGAAGTGCCTTGAGCATGGGAAAGGTGCATATAAATAAAATGAATTATTATTATTATTATTATGATTATTCTTATTATTATAGTATTGATAATATTCATAAAATAATAATAATGAAGCAAAGTCCATGTGAATATTGGCACCATACAAAATGATAAATGCTAGATGTATAGCTTCAGATGGCTCACAGACTTGTAGTCTGTATCTCTGGTCAAGTCATCATTTCTCCAGCACAGGTTGCATGCCTGTCTTGACATGGCTGCGGAGTTGTGCTCCTCAATGTGTTCTCTTCAGGACCATTAAGAGAGTGAGAGAGAGAGAGGAAGGGGTAAAGTGACCAATTTTATACATTCTGTGTTCAGATCCTTATAGCCAATAGGGTGTCATGGAATAGAATGGCCTCTGTTTCAAAACCAATCCCATATGTCAGGCCAATTGTTTCACACACTGCCTTTTCACACCTCCCCTCAAGTAATGGATACCATTTGTTTAGCAGAAGCCTGCCAGCTTCCTGTGAGGGACATTTCATTGAATGTCCTGCACAGAATCATTCTTGAGAAAACGGTTTCAGGCAAATGCCTGCGATGAATTTCATATCTTGAGTTAGTCCTAAAGACTCAGGGGTTGGATAGATAAAACTTCAAAGTACTGCTGTTCTCATCAATGAAATAAAACATGTCTTTGAAACACTAACATTGCATTCGCTTTATCTGGCTCACAAATAAAGATACACAAATCTATGTAAGGTGCTTCTGTAAAAAGCCAAATGTCCCCCTGACAAATAAAGTTCTATCTATCTATCTATCTATCTATCTATCTATCTATCTATCTATCTATCTATCTATCTATCTATCTATCTATCTATCTATCTATCTATCTATCTATCTGTTCTCCTTAGTACATATAATAGTTGATATTAGTAACAGTCAGACTTCACTTCATAGTATCTCTGGCTAAAGAAAAAATCCTGAAATCTATAAAGCCCATGCTTTATTTGCTTTGCAAATTTATCTACAACTAGCCAACCCGTGGCGTAACATACGCCGCATAATTATGTATTGATGGGTGAACACTTGCTGAACGACACAGTTGTCCAAATGGGGTGGGTTTGTGGATACCACTGTGAGTGAATGAAAAGATGGACCTCTGGAGAGAGCAACATACAATTGTCCGTGACTGAAAGCGGGATCGTCTGTGACGATGGAGGCCACGCTGGTGAAAGTTACTTCGTCGGTAGGGATAAGTTTCAGCACTTGTTCATTAAGGTGTAGCGAGTCTTCGTTGTTGACGCTTAATATAGCTTGCGTACTGAGTTGTTCCGGAGTCACAGTTGAGAAACACTTTTTTAATGTCTTTTAAGCACAGGGGAAAAAATGAACATGTGAAACATCCGTAATGTAATAAGCCACCAACAAAAGTAACATTGCAACAATGCACGCTACGATCCGATCGCTGTAAACAGAAGTGAAAACAAAATCGAGGCCAGTGCATTCTTTAACTGCCTTGTAGCGCAATGGTAGTGCTGCTGTTTTGCAGTAAGGAGACTGTGGAAGATTTTGGGTTCGCTTCCCGGTTTCTCCCTGTGTGGATAGCGCTTTGAATACTGAAAACACCGGTATATCAATGTAATGAAGTATTATTATTCTTATGCGTCCAGCGCTCTCTCTCTCGCGCACCTGTATGCGTGTGTGTGTCGCTCGCTCTCTCTCGCTCGCTGCACGTGTTCCTGCAGGCATACCAGTAAGTGAATGAAAAGATGGAACTCTGGAGAGAGCAACATACAACTGTCTGTGACTGAAAACTGGTTTTGGCAGATACATGCACATCTTTTTGAAAGTTTGGCCCTGTGCCTTATCAATTGTCATCGCAAAGGCAAATCTAATATGAAATTGTCTTCGTTTTAAAGTAAAAGGCAAATTATCCGCGACAAACTATTTTACACGCTGCATACCAACCCGCGGCGTAGTATACGCCGCATAATCACGCCGCTTTTTTTAATGTTTTTTAAGCAGAGGGAAAAAATGAACATTTGCAAAATCCGTAACGCCGCTTTCAGTAAGTACAATGCACACGCGTTTAATTTGTCAGCCACTTTTGGCCAGCAGTCTTTTCTGGTTTGGGCTGCTGTTGCAGTGTTACCGCTTGTGCATATTAAATCTAGAAATTCTTCGAGTAACTAATTAACTATTTAACACCCACCCAGCTTGTGAGAAAAAAATGTGCCCATTCTTTCATCATTTTGTTGCAGCCTATCAAAGACTTGCTGATCATGTTTTCTAGACTCAATATACAGTGGAACCTCGGTTCACAACCATAATTCGTTCCAAACCTCTGGTCGTAAACCGATTTGGTCGTGAACCGAAGCAATTTCCCCCATAGGATTGCATGTAAATACAATTAATCCATTCCAGACCATACGAACTGTATGTAAATATATTTTTTTAAAGATTTTTAAGCACAAATATAGTTAATTATTACACCATAGAATGCACAGTGTAATAGTAAAAACATTGAATAACACTGACATAAACACCCAGGCTCCCTGCTCAGCTGCATGGCATGTGCAGTGCATGCACAGGCTCTCTCTCCCAGCAGCACGCGAGCCTCCCCAGCCCCCCCCTCTCTCTCAGCAGCACGTGAGCCCCCTCCCCCTCTCTCAGCAGCATGCAAGCCTCCCCAGCCCCCCCTCGCTCTCTCAGCAGCACGCGAGCCCCCTCCTCCTCTCTCAGCAGCACATGAGCCTCCCCAGCCCCCCCCCTCTCTCTCTCTCTCTCAGCAGCACGCGAGCCTCCCCAGCCCCCCCCCCTCCTTCTCTCTCTCAGCAGCACGGGAGCCTCCCCAGCCCCCCCCTCTCTCAGCAGCAAGCGAACATCCCCAGCCCCCCCTCTCTCTCTCTCAGCAGCACGCAAGCCCCCCCCCCCCTCTCTCAGCAGCACGCGAGCCTCCCCAGCCCCCCCTCTCTCTCAGCAGCATGCGAGACCCCTCCCCCTCTGTCTCTCAGAAGCACGCGAGCCCCCACCCCCCTCTGTCTCTCTGCTTCGGGCATTTCTCCCCTGTGTAGTGTGTGAGCGAGTGAAGAGAGAGAGAGAGAGAGAGAGCAAGCCAGTACGTTACAGTGAGCGAGAGCAGGCTCGAAGGCAATGTGTTCCTGTGGTATAGCGGGTCCATAGCTCCCCTTCAAAAGGCCATTTTTTAATCAGGCGACTGACAGTAGTGGAGTCAGGCACAGAGAAGGTCAGCTGCAGAGAGAGCGTCTCGACTGTTGCAGGGCCTGAAGCAGGTGAGACGCTAATGAAAAAGAGGCACAGGGCTTATTGGCTTTTAAAGACTGCTTCCTTCATTGTGTTTTAACTTCAGTTTTAAATGATTGCGCGGCTCTCTCTTGCACTGCCTGTGTGTGCCTCTGTCTCTCTCTGGCGTTGCTTCTCTGTGTGTGTGTGTGTGTGCGCCCCTCTGTCTCTCTGGCGCTGCCTGTGTGTGCGCGGCTCTCTCTATCGCGCTGCCTGTGTGTGCCTCTGTCTCTCTCTGGCGCTGCCTCTGTGTGAACCATGAAACGTCAACGTGGCTCAGAGCTGCAAGTGTACTGTGGCACAGACAAACAGAAATGACGGCATGTTTCCCTTGGCGTCGCGTCCCAGTTGGGGGGCGTGGCTCTGTGATTCTTTCGTCGTATCCAATGGTCTAAGAGTTGGTGGGCGTGGCTCCTTCCTGCGTGCGCCATTGGCGTCTTACTTGTCGGCGGTTTAGTGAATCCACGCCCCTTCCGGCGTGCTTTCCATGGTCGGCTACTTGTCTTCTGGCTTAGTGAATTATATATATAGATTGTACACAATCTTGTAAAAATTACAAATTTATTTCTGCTTGTAAGACTTGTTAAATATTTAATTATTATTTTTAAAAGTATCAATAGTGTTTATATGGCTATCAGAGTAGTTAATTTATCGTAGGGTTCTCTGTGGTAAGTAAGTTTTCTTTAAAATAATTAACTGTACACTAAAAATAATTAAACAGCATGATAAGCTTCAGAGTTCCAAGATCAAATTCCTGTCTGAGGACTGTCTGCATAATATTTGCACATTTTCTTTTATTTAAATGCTTTGGTATCCTCTGATCTCTGCAGTGTGTTTAGGTGAGGCTGACAGGTGACTCTACGCTGCAACTCTACTGCAACTTTACATCAGTAAAACCAAGAAACTGGTTATTGACATTTGCCACACTAAAGAGCCTCTATGTTCGGTCAGTATTCAGGGAGTAAATGTATAGGTGGTCCACTCCAACAAGTATTTGGGGGTCTGCATTAATGGCAGGTTGGACTGGTATTGTAACACAGGGGAACTATAAAAGAAAAGGAAGAGCAGGCTTTTTTTTCTTAGGTGATATGAGAAGTAACATTTTTCACATCCTCTATAACTCTGTGATGACCAGAATGATTTTCTACGCTGTGGTGTGCTACGCTGGCAATATCACTTCAAATGAGGTACACAGAATTGGATTGAATGTTGGATAGTAAGTATTTAGGGCCATCAAACCAAATGCCACTATTCAAAAATAATTTATTTTAAAAAAGTAATTCGAAGGCAAACGCTGTTCTTCAGTTTTAAAAGAATGGATGTTTGTTTTATCTTGCACTAATTCCAGATATGCTATGCAAAGTATATTTCAGATTTCATTTTGCACATTGCTTCCACAATTAGCCTTTTTGTAATTTTGAATGGTTGGTTTATTATCTTCACTAGTAAAACATACAGTCATACCTCCTCATAGTGGGAGTAATTTTTTCAATCCCACTGTTCCACTTTTTGATCTACAAGTGCATTCAGAGCATTTTTTCTAACACTTCTCTTGTACCCTAAAACTATGGTTCTGCATTTGATCCTGTTCTTGATCTCATTAGTGAAAAATAACATTCTTATTAATAAAAATAGAAAGTAACTGGCATAATTCTGATTTTCCTTTAATTATTATAACACTTTAAAATCCCCACTTTAAAGAATTTCTTAATTGTCAGTAATGGTTTAGCTACCTCCACCAACATGAAATAACATTGAATTATTCTCTACCGTATGTAGCTGCTGTTCGAACACATAATGCCTAAAACAATATGGCATAATTAAAAACACTCAGTGCACCTTTATCACAGTTTTGCTGCATTTGTAAAGGAGAAAAAAACATTTGGTTCAATCTGTTCTTCATCAACTGATAGCTCTTTGTGCATTACATATTTTTGATCACATCACTTAGTGCACACAGAGAAAAGGGTTTTAAAGCACTCTTTCATTTCAGGCTGCAGCATCCATACAACATGCACTGTAATAAGTGATTCATGCTTTGCAGATGAAGCACGAGTAGAAGAAAGTAAAAATAATCGAATCTAATAATGTAGCGAAGTGCGATGCCAGCATGCATAGCTCATAAGGATTTGAGTTCCCTCTCATGACTGATTTTATGGTTTGCTATTATAACAACCTCTCACTCACTCAGCTGTCAGTTCTAGACTGAACACAAGACAACTGTGCAGTTTCCTCTCTTGTAAAGAGTCCACCTGCGTGGGACTTTTACATTTAAATATAACAGTTGCTCCAAGTATCGCTATTATTTTTTTGCCTGCTGGCTTTTGATCTTGCTGCTGTTGGTACCATAATAATAACATATAAAAAATACATATAAACAAGTAACACCTAGAATTGTTAACCTAAGTGAAAATATTTGAATATTTACTTATTTTTCACTTGAAAATTCAAACCTTATTTTTTTGACTAATTTGACAGGCTCAACTAGAGCTATACCAGTCTGCAAAGGTAAAGTTATCAAAAGCTTTGTATGGGCTGGAGGGAGGTGAGGGGAGGGGGGTTTACCAGGGTTGGTTTGGGTTGGTTTGATCTGGGCAGGGTGCCCAATATTACATCATTTCATGATGCCCCAAATTTCTAGCAGCACCCTTGCCTATATCCTACATTTTACCTTACTGTGGGTTTGCTGATGTGCTCTGTCATGTTGTTCTTGGACTGCTGCCTACGGGCATAGTTGGTTCTACAGTCAGGGTGACTTGGATGCACACCTTGGGACTTTGCTCCCAAAGGAGTCTTTGCATACGTGAAAAAAAAGGAAATGACTAATAACAGGAAAAGTCAAATTTTTCACTGACAAGAACTCACAACACCATGCTTTCCAGCACCCATCCCTACTCCACTTCTAACCTCAGGATTGTAAACTTGTCCAATCAAACCTAAACAAAAAGGATTTAAAGGGACAATAACTAGTGTGTAGGACACAATAAGAGTAGGTGTCTAATAGGTCATGTTTATGAGTTTGTCATATGATTTTTGACTGTGACATAAATGAGAAAAACAGAAAGTGGTTGGTCATTCAGAGCAAGAGCCCGTAGTGCAATGACAGGAAAAATTAAAGAGACTAAAGCAAAGGATGCTGTTTTGCTTAATGCTATACCTCTTACTGATATTTGCAGGCTGAAAGAAAAACAACAGTAAATGATGATTTAAACCAGCTGTAAATTCCCGTACAGATAGTCAGGAGATGGCAACTATCACTGCTTATAACAGCTTTAGCAGTAATGTGCAGTGTCATAACACCAACATAGATGTGAACAGCAATGTGGAGGACAATGAGGACACTGTAGGAAATAAGACACATCAAACAACATCAACATTAAATGAAGGAGCTCCTCTATACGGTCTTTTATTTTATTTGGCATAAATATACATACCCAAAATGTACAGTTACACTTTGCCTTTTCGCCTTTTGCATAAGCCTTTTGAAAATGTTTAATGGATGTTCATTACAGGCACTATCAGAGGAATGTTGATTTCCTGTAGACATGATGTTTCACTTATCCATTTATTTGTTACATTCTTAATACATAAATAACCACATTTAGTGTTATGGGAATGAAGGCCAGCCCCACAATGACAGCATATTTGCTTTCCCCAAAATGAATTTTTAAAAATAGTTTATACAGTATATGTATATACCTTTAAATGCATGTGTTTTACATAATAAAAAAATCCATAACAAAATCAAACTGAACAAAAAATACTGTTTGGCAAAAAATTTAGAATGTGCCACTCTTCCTGGACAGCAGTTCTCTGAGATGTTGGGGGTCATGAGCTAAGAGTCTGGAAACAAAAACTGCACCAAAAATGCATTGAACAACACATATGTTCACATGCAAGCCATTGCCTCATCTTTTCCATCAAGTGTTCACAATTTAATTGAGCTATAATGTCTGCTGAACTGTTTTCCCATCAGTGCTGCTTGTGGTTTGCTTTTCCATCTCGGACAGTCGCTGTGGAGTAAAGTTTTAGAATTTAACTTAGTAGACACATAGAAAAACAAATTACAGGTTAGTCTGCACATTAAAATGTTATTTGCTTCAGGTTTTGTGCCTTGTGATAGTGTGTCTGCTGTATCCCAAACAAGATATGTTTAGTTTAAGCACTGCTTGCATCAGTTTTACTACTGATTTTTTATTATTTATAAGAGACATTGAACATAAGGTGGTGCTATACATGTCACACAAAATATAGTTACCCTTTTATATGCAAAGGTTCTGTGGTTTCTGTCTTTTTTCATTTTATTATATCTCTAAATATATTTCTAGAACATGATTGAGTGATTAAACTGCTGTTCATGAGATGTGTATTCATCATACTTTACATTATATTTATATTCATGCTGTATATGAACTGGGTAAATTATTATGGGGGTTTTATTACCTTAGATGTTTTAACATTATTGAGTGTGTTTGCTGTATCTCACATGCTTTTTATTGTGCACTGCAATTTTGAACACATAACTTTAGTTGAAGTTTAACTTCTGGACTTGCCAGCTTCACCTCTTCAAATGATAAGTTCAATAGTTTAACAACTGCCTTTGTTCTAAGCAATCTCATGCATCAGTGTGGGTTCGGTTTTACGTTAGAGAGCTAAGTATTAACTGGTCATTGTAGAAGGATGTAGTGGTAGGTTGGACTATTTGTTTAAGTTATTTTTGCATTTCTGAAAATTTCTTCAATTTTTTTCCCTACAGGGTTTTTTTTGGGAGTTTTTTCTTGTCTTCTTAGAGCACCAAGGCCAGGGAGCTGTCAAAAAGCAAGGCCTGGTAAAGCCCATCACAGCACTCCTAGTAGGGAAAAATGGAAGAATCCTTGGGAAAGGCAGTTCAAAAAGAGATCCCTTTCCAGGTAGGTTGGGCATGCAGTGGGTGTCAAAATGAAGGGGGTCAATACAATACAATACACAAAACAGAACAAATCCTCAATACAGTATAAAAATAAAAAACTTTACAAATATATCCCACAGGTTTAATTTAAATATGTGAGGTGGTGGTCGGAGACACTGAGTTTAATCGATGTTCTTTTTGGTAGGCTTTCTTTATTGCTGCTACTATCTCTATCCAAACATATCAACCCCCAGTTCCTGTTCTTTCCTTTTGCTTCTTCTTGCCTCTCCACATAACAAACTGCAATACAGAAAATGTCTCAGTAAAAGTACAACAAGCTGCAACCTTAGAACAATGAAGGACATAGAAATATCATCATCTTATAAATTTGTAATGGTTAACAGTAAAATGTTTTAAATTAACTTAACAAGTTCTCTATAAAATGTAATACTGTAAATGTTTTAATGCAGCTCATCATGAAAATAATATAATCTAAAGAATAAATGTTTGTGAGAACCTTCATTATGTGAATATAATACTCTGTGCAAGTGGTTCATGGTTTAACACACATTTAGAGATTAATTGTGGGTCAAGGAGCACGTAGATTATGAAGTACTTAACATGCTACTTTAATTACAGTGGGGTTGAAGAAACACTCGTAAATTAACCATCAGTCTAAAGATGGAGTTTACGGCATTCTTAGCATTACAATCCTTTCGTGAAGCATAGCCCACAATAGTCATCTGATGACACTGAAAATGTAATATATTGTGGCTAAACCTAGGCAGTAATGGAACTTTCTGAAGCTGTTGTAATTGATAACAACACATTTATAATCATTTTATTTTTTATTTTAAGGATTTTTATAATCACCTCTGATTTTATGTTGTACTTGTTTATTGTGTGCTACTCAAAATGGTTTAATTGAAACCTGCCAGTCTGTCTAAACACATCTAAATGAGTGCAAGTGCAATATTAATGCAACCATTTCCTGCTCAATATACAGAAAAATACAATTAAGTTAAACAAATAAAAAGATATTTTAGATTGTTCATTAGATATAGTGTGTTTTTCTGTAGAATGCAACATTTTGACATTATATTAGCACATTACCTGATATCATCTTTAAAAAAAAAAAGAAAAAAACACTGGCAGAGTTTTATTTTGTATCATTAACATTTTTGTTAGTGATAACAATTTCCACTGTTACATCATTTCAGTGCTAACCATTTTAAACTCAGATCTTCATAGTTTAGATGGTAGATAACAGTGAAAGTAGAGAGAGAGAGAGATGATTATCAAGGAAAAGGTTATCTTGTTGCTTGATCCTTTTAAAGTAAATCACTGAGGCAGGCAGTGCTCCTTCAAACAGTCAATCACTCCCTCTGTTATTAAATTATACGTACGCTATTATACGCTATACACGTCAGGTAAAACTCATTCCTGTCAGTTTTGAATTTTCTTTTGTAATAGTCATTCTCTTCACTAAACTTTGGAAATTCAAAGTAGCTTGATCAGCATGGTGATCCCATTTATTCTTCTTTTCCTCCAAGTTGTTATGCAAAATTCTTTTTTAAAGTCCTCAATGATAATACAATACAATTTATTTTTATATAGCCCAAAATCGCATAAGGAGTGCCGTGATGGACTTTACCAGGCCTTGTTTTTTGACAGCTCACTGGCCTTGATGCTCTAAGTAGACAAGAAAAAACTCCCATAAAAACCTTTGTAGGGAAAACAATTGAAGAAATTTTGGGAAAGGCAAATCAGAGAGAAACCCTTTTCCAGGTAGGTTGGGCGTGTAGTGGGTGTCAAAAAATGGGGTAAATACAATACAATACACTGAGCAGAACACAACTAATCCTCAGTACAATACAATAGCACAATAGTAATAGTACACGTGCAGAACAAAATGCAAGAGCAGATGATATCACATAATAGGATTCGGATATGCTCAGAGTCCTGGAGACTTCAGCCATCCATCTGCTTCCCCGTACTGGCAGTTCCACAACTGAGTCAGTGCTGGGCCAGAAATAAAGACATAAGCCTCTAAACATTTGGTCATTTACATTGTGTGCAAAACAAAACTGGCAAGTTATATTCTTTATTTAAATCACTATAAGTAGAATAAGGCAAAATTGCATAAATGCCATTCCTTTGATTTCTAAATTTAATATCCATCCATTTCTTACATTTGTGTTATCAGCAGTGCAGGTTATTGAAGCTTTATCATAGGACTCCATCCATCCATCCATTCATCCATCTTCTAAACCCACTTTCATCCTGAGCAGGGTTGTGGTGAAGAATGAACCTATCCCAGCAAGCATAGGGTGTAAGGCAGTAACAAACCCTAGACAGGACAATCCTATGAATCAACAATTGTAATGCAAGAAACAATTAAAAAGGCTGCACACGTGTGTCACAGAAGCTTGTAAATGAAGTGACATTCCTCAAAATTACAAAAGGAACATATGGGGTTTCAGCATGGATTTGAAAGTTGAGATACATGGAGCCTTACAAAAAGACATCGAAAGACAGTTCCAGGGAGTAAGAGTCACAAATATCAAAGACAGGCGATAGGTTTCAATAATCTAACAGGATTATGTTGTGTTAATGGCTTAACACTAGAATTACCAAAGCCTACAACAAAACTTGTAAACTCGACCCACCTTAACTCCATTCGTGACTCTTCTCCATGCTAGAGGATGGTATAGCAGGCTGCTTGCTGCTTGGGATTATCAACACATTTAAAAGACAAAAGACGCTGATGGAGAGGTGCGAGCGATTTAAGGTGGGCCGGATTTATGAGTTTTTTCATAATCTTTGCTAATTCTAGTGTTAGAAAATTCAGAGATGTTGTTAGTGCCATCACTAGGGTTGATGTCATCCAATGCAGTAACCAAAGACAGATTAAGACTCACATAGGCCTCTGAGTGACTTGATGAATAGAGCTCCATAACAAAGAGTTGATCATACTGTAAACAATGTAGCGTGTGGATACCTGGCCATTTAATGAAACACATTAATTCTCACTATCACTGGCGCACAGAGACCTCACCTTTGCATAAAGAAGGGAAGGATAGGCATCACCCTTGGTGTATTCAGCCCCTGGACACTCAGTCATTTCTTCACCCATTTCAGACTGCAGACACTTGATTAAACATTTCATCAAGCACTTGGTTTTCCCCTTGGTAATTTCAGCCAGAAACAATGCATAAAAATTTTATAGATAGTCATTCAGGTGTGACACCCTAAATCCGCCACACCCATCTTAGGCCACCACTGAGTGTTTGAACAAATGCAGTTACAAGTCACTAACAGGGTTTTTGAAGATAAAAATAAGTATGTATTTGACCAGAATAAAGTTTAGAGAATCAGCTGTTGGATGATATGAGCAGAGCATTTTATTCAATTTAAGAGACCATCAGCAGAATTTTGAATCTTTTTGTAACCTGTTGATGCTTTGGACAGGATGATGATGAAAAAGAGAATTATGGTAGTAGGCAACACTTTACATTAGGTGGCTCATATTACAGGGTACAGTTCAATAAGATACACTTGATGTGTTGCTCAGTAGTCCAAAAGACAAGTGAAAAAAGGCATGGGAAGATACTTTGTCTTCCGTTGATGTTTCATGGAATATTGAACAAAATTGTAAGAGCAACAGAGACACTGGATTTGAAGGATAGACAGCTGTCAAATACAACACACAAAGTTGGTCACAGTGGAAGATGGGCTAATTTTGAAAAAGACAACGTTTTTATTTACAAAGAGCAAATTTCTTAGTTTGTGAAACTACAAGTCTTAATTCAGTTTTGAGGGCGCTGAAAGTTTAGAAATAGGTAGACACAGTGAGAGAAAGAAAGTTAGCTGTTCTATATTAAAAGTCCATTTAAACATTTTCAGGTATAACGGTTTATTCGGCATAAGAAACATATAGCAATTATGGCAAAGCATGTAGATCATAACACTTTAATCAAAAGTCACAGATAATATGCATTATACGAGTTGTAAATCAGGTTTTCACTTTGCTTAATGACGTTGAGTTTAGTGCTGCCCCATGAATGTTTTAGTGGATTAACCCTTCATTCATTTGACGATGCTTCTGAAACAGCCCTAAAAAAAAACTTGTGGACTCCTTAAAACTTATCCATGATAACTCATAAGGAAAGTGGCAACACCATTATTTTGTAGAGTCCTGAAGCACTACTGCAGTGGCCAAAAGTGATTAGTGACCCCCAGTGGATGGAAAAATATGAAGTCACATACATTTCAACCCAGTCAGTTCCCAGTGTACAAAAGTGGTTTGCAAATGGACACACCTTTCCTTTGTTTCTCTTTCTATACAAATGATGATGTTTATGTTGTTTTCAATAAGAACCATATCTGAACAGTGCGCTGACGAGTCCAGATTCCCGATGGGATGAGAAGAGCTTGTGGTAGTGATTCAGGTAATAGGTGCTTTGGACTCTCCATCCTAAAAGTATAAATATTGTTTACTTGGGTAATTGACAGTCTGTAGAAACAGATTATTCCCTCCCAAATAATATTTCATTTAGGTGCTACTCTTGGAATGATAACACTGGAGGGTTTATTAGTGGCCACTGCCCCACAGACATTAATGTGACATTTCTGAAAAACTACATGCATCTCATTGTCACTAAAACTGTTATGAGGAACAATTTATGTTTCAATTAGCTACCACACAGCTCAAGACATTTCTTTTGCATAAATCTTGCTTTCATGAGGAGGAAAAAAATTGATTTCTCAAAAACACCTGTGGTGACCTAAGAAATCTAATCTATGTAACTAATTAAATGCCTAAGCATTAAATTGTGTTCATAGGTAGTGTGCAACAAATACATATCAAATGAATAAAGATTCATTTTAGCATGAATTTTGTAGACCTTATTTTTCTGTATTATCCATTCACTTTTCCTGAACTGTATTTTAATGTATATTTAGCTTAGCAGTTGAAGTGTTAAAATAAACAACACCAAGAACTTTGAGGTGCCACAGGTGACATGTTGCAGGGAGATTACCTTTGAATAATAAAGACTTCCTATGGTCAGAGATTGATAAAAAAGCATTCAGGAATGGCAGGCCAGGCTATAGTCTTTTAAAGATTTCAGGAGGATGCCGTGGTCAACAGTATCAAAACTAGCAGCAATGTCAAAGAGTTAGCAGTTTAGAGGAACTTTCATCATCAATGTTGAGGATGAAACTGTTCACGAATGGAGAAGAACAATTTCAGTGCTGCAGTGTGATCAAAATCAGGAATGGAAAGATTCTGACAAGCATGTAATAGTTAGATGCTAAATAATTTGGGAAGAAAGTATGCATTCAACATTATTAAGGAACAATTGTACATTTCAGATTCCTAAAGCCTTGTCTGTTACCACAAGCATACTACTTCCCTTATCCAAGTGTAACGGTGTGAAGTAAAGACAAAGAGGAAACATTCAGTCATAGAAGGCAATGTATCAGACTTCTTTGTTTCTGTAATGGAACAAGCAACATGGGGGTTGCTTGGGAGAGGCTCATATTAATGGGCAACTGAAGACCCATGGATGCAGGGACACTAGGTTTGGTGGAAAAATGTTTAATTTGGAGTCACTAGAGCAAATGTAGTGATACCTCTGACATCAAAAGTGATTCAAGAATTTGGCTGGAAGTGATGTTTGCTGGCTGTTTAATGTTGAAAAGCCCCTTTGGCTAAAAAACAGAACTTGCAAAGGAACAAGTAGAGCACAATTCCTCAAAGTCTGCCTTTGTAAAACCAGCTCTTGAAAATCCAAATTTGACTTACAAACCAGTCATCACCATGGGACAAAAAATTAGTATGATCTCTAAATACATGCTCTCTTCTTATTCTTCTGTTTGCAATGTCTTATAACAATACTAAAGCAGCCATGGTAGTGGGAGTAGTTTGGCCATTCTGTGCAACATTATATTGTTACAAAATGATTACAGTCAGGTGCCTTAAATTTGTAAATGATATGCATTAATTTTGGCGTATTTGATAAAGCCCGTGTCATAAGTGTAAATCTAAAAAGAAAGGGAACCCCCACAGAAAGAGTAGCACTGCTTTTATGCTGGGCGCGGCCCATTTACAAAACCAAGCAGAAATATACATATGCATGGTCTGAGGCTGTCGTGAAAATGTGTGTAGGTTTACACCAAGTTTAAGTTTTTATACATCTCAATGTGAGTGTGGAAACAAGCATGCACAACATCTAGATAGATAGATAGATAGATAGATAGATAGATAGATAGATAGATAGATAGATAGATAGATAGATAGATAGATAGATATACTTTATTAATCCCAAGGGGAAATTCACATACTCCAGCAGCATACTGATAAAAACAATATTAAATTAAAGAGTGATAAAAATGCAGGTACTGACTCATTTTTATACCTATGCACCATTTATACATGAGGCCCCAGGAATCAAAGAGACTCAGGACACCCAGAGTTTTTAGAAGTGATGAGTGTTTGAGAAGATAAACTTTTTAGTGGATTGACATCTACTGTAAGTGAAAGATGTCTAATAGGTATTGTAACAGATTATAGCTTCAGTAAAGAAATAAACTAAACACCCACCAAATACATCAAGTAAAAGCCTGCTTATGGCAAATTAAAAATTAGCAGGATAAACTCTTTAACAATTAATCTGTACATGCTCTCCATTTGGATACTGCTGTAAGCATTAGCTGTTACAGCCTGTACATTCATTCTCTTTCTCTTGTCTTTCTTCATGAACAATTTTATCTTTATCATTCAGCAATAAAGTAATAGCCCTGAAGAAGAGTTTTATTCAAAACACGTTGGCAAAAAATACCATTCACCGAATTACAGATATGACAGGATTTCCCTAAATGTCACATGTGTTTCCCACCATCTGGAATCATCCACTTATTTTCTTGTGGAAATTGCTATTTTTATTAAGGTTGAATTAATATTTTCAAAGTTTACTTTTGAAAAGTTTTTGCATTGCACTATTTTTATGAACTGATTCTTGTTATTATTTTTGTGTTTATACAACATCACTATAGAAAACCTGAGTCTTTTCTCTTTGTGAATTTTTCATGCCTTTCATGTCATGTGCCTTTTTAAATGATTTTGCTTCAATTAATTCATTTTTGATAATATTTCTCTTTTTTTCTTTTAATTTTCTTTAGATTATCATTCTAATAAAAGTAAAAATGACTATTATAATATGTAGTTTGTCCTTTTTGATATCATTTTTACTTATTTTATATGTAAGCTCCCCAAACACAAATGCCTCAGTAATCCAAAGGCTTTTTATTTTGGGAGATTCTTTTCAGGCAAATGTTTCTCGTGCCACAACCAGAATATAACAAACAGGACACAGCAATGCTCAGTAACTCTGTAACTCTTTTGTCTACTTTCTTTCTTCCTTTTCTGCCACTTCTCATGTAAGCTACTTCCTCCTCCTCCCGACTTTGGCTCCTGGAGCTGTGGCAGGCCGCTCCTTTTATTTAACACCTGGAAGTAGTTTCGGAGTCCTGAAGCTGTGGCACAGAACCACTTCTGGGTGAGGTTGAAGCCTCACAAAGTAGGGCTTGCCAAACCCCTGAGCACCCTCTGGCAGCCCCCACATTGTTGGCTAAATTTGATTTCCCAAGATGACCTGTGGGAATCTGTGGCAATGCTGTAACCCAGAGGGGCTGCCATCTAGTGTAATGGTGAAACAAAACCCTGTCAGGCTGTCTCCCCTGTCCTTCCAGGGTGAAGGTGTCCCAGCTGTTCCTCACAGGATAATTGTAAACCTAATTTATACTTTTTCTTGTTTACCATTACGTTAATTTGTGTGACCTTTTTAGTTGCTTATATATTTTCATATTATAGATTGTACTTGTAATACTTATTACCAACCACAAATAAAATCTTCAAACTTATATTTTCCTTGATTTTGTTTTGTTACATTTTTCTCATCCATACATATTGTGTATATTTTATTTGCCCCCTGCTTATTCTTCTTGTTCATTATTTTTAACAAAAAAGACTTAGCCGTGTTAAAATGAAAAGAAGCAACATAACCACCAGCCCATTTAATTGAAGGAACCCAAACATCTGGTATCAGACTTGAGTTAAAACCTCACTTATATACAAAATAAGTCATGTATTCAGGAACATGAAATAATTGAGTCTGCCAAAATATATCTACACTGTAGGAAACCTAAAGTCTTGAAATTTGTACTAACTGTTTCTAGGGGAACAAGGCCCTAAATACATACAAATTAAAACTTGTTTAAAAAAGTAAGTAATACTGTAAAATCAAGACTTCTACATTTTGTACAGATAATTCAAATTATAGAACACAGTTGCAGGTACATCAATTAAATGAAAGAAAAATAAAATTTGTTTTACATGTGTTTTGAATGTAAACACTGATGGAACTTCATCAGAAGATCTAGAAAGGGAGTTGATCAATGCCTCTAAACTGACAAAAGTAAATGTGCAATGCGTGTCACTGCACCTTGAGATGGATTAGCAACAAACTTTAAGCTGTTTCTTGTCTTACTGTATCTCTAATGTTCCCAATGTAGGGCCTTGCTCCCTACCCCCTATTAAAACTAGAATCCCTGAAGCCTACGAAAAAAGTTGTAATACCAGGCCACCTTAAATTCCTTCGCACCTCTTCGTCAGTATCTTTGTTATGCAAATGTGTCAATCAGCACAAGCAGCAAGCAGCCAGCTATTCCATCCCACACCAATGTAGCTGAAGTTCTTCCAGGTCAAATCTGTTTATCTGGGTGTGAGGTGCCCAGAGTTGCATAGGGTAAATGATATATCGTTATTTGGAACACATGCACTTCATGTGTGTTCTGTGTCTACAATGATCTGAGTACAATGTAGGATGACAGGAAATGTGAGGAAAGAAATGTTGAATACATAACTAAAACAGAAACTTTTTGCATATTGATAAAATTGATAAAATGTTGACGTGAAATGTATAATGTGTGAAGATAAGTTCAAATATGAAAAGCACACTTGTGTCGCTATACCTTTGCAAAAGTGTTTCTTTATATGTAATATGCTACTGTGGCTGTTTGTTTGTCTGTCCAGGATTTTAAATCACCTGTAGCTCTCAAAACGTTTGAACTATTGACCTGAAATTTGGTACACATATACTACGTGACTTCTACTGCCTGCTTTCGGGGTGATGATTGACCTCCAAGGTTATTCCTCTTTTTATCTTTGTTTTATTTTATTGTAGAATCAACTCTCTGCAGTGGCCAGCAGGACGGCCATGTGGCACACGTGTACGGGCGCCATTCTCATTCTAGCTTAAGTGAAAAATTAAGTTGCAACACAAACACTGAACGTGAATAGATGCCGATGAAAGAAGAGAAGAAGCAGGCTGCTAGGATGGAGAAAAGAAGCGCATCAACCTCTGAGCAAATGAACGCTAAACATACAGAGGGAGAGTATGAAAACTATGAATGCTCAAGTCAAGTGTATTCACTGCACATTATCGTGCAGTGCACCGTTAGTGGTATTTTATATTTCAGTAACCACTTCAATGATATCAAATCTGTCTCTGCCTCTCTCATGCATGCACACATACATTCATGCATGAAAATGCAGTTATTTGAAAACACTACAACAACAACAACAACAACAACATTTATTTATATAGCACATTTTCATACAAAAAGTAGCTCAAAGTGCTTTACATAATGAAGAGAAGAAAAATAAAAGACAAAATAAGAAATTAATATTAGACAACATTAATTAACATAGAAAGGAGTAAGGTCCGATGGCCAGGGTGGACAGAAAAAACAAAAAAAAACTCCAGAAGGCTGGATGAAAAAAATAAAATCTGTAGGGGTTCCAGGCCACGAGACCGCCCAGTCCCCTTGGGCATTCTACCTAACATAAATGAAATAGTCCTCTTTGTAGTTCGGGTTTTTCACGGAGTCACTTGATACTGATGGTCATACAGACTTCTGGCTTTTAATCCATCCATCATTGTTGGAACATCATGGTGCTTTGGGTAGATGGTGGTGGCGCACGCCACCACCAACAGGACACCGGAAAAGGAAACAGAAGAGAGAGTAGGGTTAGTACAGATTTTGAATGAATAGTTATTATAATGAATTAGATATACAGAGTATCAGGATTAAATTACAGTGAAGTTATGAGAAGGCCATGTTAAAATAATGTGTTTTCAGTAGTTTTTTTAAAGTGCTCCACTGTATTAGCCTGGCGAATTCCTACTGGCAGGCTATTCCAGATTTTAGGTGCATAACAGCAGAAGGCCGCCTCACCACTTCTTTTAAGTTTTGCTCTTGGAATTCTAAGGAGACACTCAGTTGAGGATCTGAGGTACGATTTGGAATATAAGGTGTCAGACATTCCGATATATAAGCCGGGGCGAGATTATTTAAAGCTTTATAAACCATAAGCAGAATTTTAAAGTCAATTCTGAATGACACAGGTAACCAGTGTAGAGACATCAAAACTGGAAAAATGTGTTCGGATTTTCTTTTCCTGGTAAGGATTCTAGCAGCTGCATTCTGCACTAGTTGCAAACGATTGATGTCTTTTTTGGGTAGTCCTGAGAGGAGTGCGTTACAGTAATCTAGCCGACTGAAAACAAACGCATGAACTAATTTCTCTGCATCTTTCGATGATATAAGAGGTCTAACTTTTGCTATGTTTCTTAGGTGAAAAAATGCTGTCCTAGTGATCTGATTAATATGCGATTTAAAATTCAGATTACAATCAACGGTTACCCCTAAGCTTTTTACCTCCGATTTGACTTTTAATCCTAATGCATCCAGTTTATTTCTAATAGCCTCATTGTATCCATTATTGCCAATCACTAAGGTTTCGGTTTTTTCTTTATTTAATTTGAGAAAGTTACTATTCATCCATTCTGAGATACAAGTTAGACATTGTGTTAGCGAATCAAGAGATTTGGGGTCATCAGGTGCTATTGATAAATACAGCTGTGTGTCATCAGCATAGCTGTGGTAGCTCACGTTGTGCCCTGAGATAATCTGACCTAATGGAAGCATGTAGATTGAGAAGAGCAGTGGACCCAGGATAGAGCCTTGTGGAACACCATATAGAATATCATGTGTCTTTGAGTTATAATTACCACAACTAACAAAAGAATTTTCTCCCTGCCATGTCATTTGAACATGATTTGTCATTTGAACATTGTTTTTTTTCTAATCTTGCCCAGTCTTCACATTATGGTGCGTGGTACTGTGCAAGCAGACAGACTTCTTGTATAGATCATGGAACAGCCAGATCTACAGTCATATGAAAAAGTCTGGGAACCCCTCTTAATTCTTTGGATTTTTTGTTTATCATTGGCTGAGCTTTCAAAGTAGCAACTTCCTTTTAATATATGACACGCCTTATGGAAACAGTAGTATTTCAGCAGTGACATTAAGTTTATTGGATTAACAGAAAATATGCAATATGCATCATAACAAAATTAGACAGGTGCATAAATTGGGGCACCCCAACAGGGATATTACATCAATACTTATTTGAGACTCCATTTGCAAATATAACAGCCTCTAGACGCCTCCTACAGCCTTTGATGAGTCTCTGGATTCTGGATGGAGGTATTTTTTACCATTCTTCCATACAAAATCTCTGCAGTTCAGTTAAATTTGATGGCTGCTCAACATGGACAGCCTGCTTCAAATCATCCCATAGATTTTCGATGATATTCAAGTCAGGGGTCTGTGACAGCCATTCCAGAACATTGCACTTCTCCCTCTCCATGAATGCCTTTGTAGATTTCGAACTGTGTTTTGGGTCATTGTCTTGTTGGAATATCTAACCCCTGCGTAACTTCAACTTTGTGACTGATGCTTGAACATTATCCTGAAGAATTTGTTGATATTGGGTTGAATTCATCCGACCCTCGACTTTAACAAGGGCCCCCAGTTCCTGAACTAGCCACACAGCCCCACAGCATGATGGAACCTCCACCAAATTTGACAGTAGGTAGCAGGTGTTTTTCCTGGAATGCAGTGTTCTTCTTCCGCCATGCAAAGCGTTTTTTGTTATGACCAAATAACTAAATTTTTGTCTCATCAGTCCAAAGCACTTTGTTCCAAAATGAATCTGGCTTGTCTAAATGAGCATTTGCATACAACAATCGACTCTGTTTGTTGTGTGAGTGCAGAAAGGGCTTCTTTCTCATCACCCTGCCATACAGGTGTTCTTTGTGCAAATTGCACTGAATTGCAGAACGATGTACAGATACACCATCTGCAGCAAGATGTTCTTGCAGGACTTTGGAGGTGATCTGTGGGTCGTCTGTAACCATTCTCACAATCTGGTGCATATGCCGCTCCTGTATTTTTCTTGGCCTGCCAGACCTGGGTTTAACAGCAACTGTGTCTGTGGCCTTCCATTTCCTGATTACATTCCTTACAGTTGAAACTGACAGTTTAAACTTCTGAGATAGCTTTTTGTAGCCTTCTCCTAAACCAGGATACTGAACAGTCTTTGTTTTCAGATCTTTCGAGAGTTTCTTTGAGGATCCCATGCTGTCACTCTCCAGAGGAGAGTCAAAGGGAAGCACAACTTGCTATTGACCACCTTAAATACCTTTTCTCATGATTTGACACAATTGTCTATGAAGTTCAAGGCTTAATGAGCTAATCCAACCAATTTGGTTTTGGAAGTAATCAGTATTGATCAGTACATGCATTCAAATCAGCAAAATTACAAGGGGACCCACATTTTTGCACAGCCAGTTTTTCACATTTGATTTCATTTCATACAACTAAATACTGCTTCACTAAAAATATTTGTTTGGAAAACGCCCCAGTACTCAGATGTTCCTAGGAAATGAAACACATACCATTGTGTTGCAGTGCAGCAGTTTATTAGCCAGTGACATGAAGAAGTTGCCTGTTGTTACAGTTCTGCCTTTGTCTGAAAATGGTTTTATAACCACACTCTCGGATAGTCCTTCTTTCGTGGGATGACTGGGATCTTTTCCTAAATAAGGAGTAGCATTGCACATGCACATGCAATCCTGTCGTTTTTCACACGTTCTGCACAGGTGTCTTTGTTGTCAAAGTGCAAATGCCGCATGGTAGTCTGATAGCGGTCACGGGGCATTGTATCTTTGATTGCCAGTACAAAAAGTAGTTATCACCAGGCATCAACAAAAGCACCAACTATGGTTATCGCTGCTCTTGTTAAAAAAATGGATCAGAGAGGGAGAAGCAAGTTCGTTGTACCACATGAATGTGACTGAGAAAATAAAACTAAATAAAAAAAAACGCTTTTACAAATAGCAAAAATTTACAACAGGTGTTACAGACTCAAATCAAATGTATGTTTTTATTATATAATAGTAATAATAGCAGCTCACTACTCAAAACGGAAAATGCGAGGAAGACCCAGGATCAAACCTGCAACCTCTTGATTTAGAAGCAGCCGTTCTTACCTCTAACCCACCCAAGTAATTGATAAATGGACTTCAGTTTTTACAAACTGACAGCAACATGTAAATTGAATAATTTCTTTTTTTTTTTGGTTATAATAAAGGCACACTTGTTTTGTTATACCTTTTGTGAAAGTATTTGATATTTCAACTTCAGTCTTCACACATTATACATTTCACATCAAAATTTTATCAATTTTATCAACATGAAAAAAGTTTCTGTTTTAGTTCTGTGCTCGCATTTCCAGTCATCCAACATTTACCCAGATCATTCTAGACATAGAACACACATGAAATGTATGTATTCCAAATAACAATATATTATTTACTCTATACAGTACAACTCCAGGTACCTCACAACCAGAAAAAGAGACGAGCTGAGAGAACTTCAGCTACATTTGTGTGTGAGTGGGTAGGGGGTGGGGTTGTATAGTAGGCTGCTTGCTGACAGTGCTGTTGACACATTTACAAAACAAAGATGCTGATGAAGAGGTGTGAAGGAATTTAAGTTGGCCCGGTATTATGACTTTTTTTTGTAGGCTTCAGGGATTCTGTTTATGTTGGTCCCACTAGTGTGTCATTATCATTCGTTGGTCAGATCTGATACAATTGTAATGAATGTTCAGGACTATAGGCTCTGGAGACTGGAAGGGGTGCAGTCAATGGAAGGCTGGAAGTGGGCTCGGAGAGACTCTTCCAGGTGAATGTCCTCCTGGCTGAAGAAAAGAAGGATGAGAAAGAAAGCATTGGTGCAGCTTCTCTGGTGTTAAATCAGCCCCTGAAAGCATAGCAACAGCATCACAAGTGACCCAATAAAAGTAATGCAAAGAAAAGAAACAGTTAACTGCAGACAGACAATTAATGTTTGACCTTTACTGTATTTTTAATAAACACTATGGTGTTTCTATATACAGTACTTCATTTTCATTTCATGAAAATCTACAAAATTCCTTTTTGCTACCAAAATAATTGAGTAGCATATTTTTATCATTTTTGTAATGTCATTTTTTTCCATTACTTTTTGCCTATTGTCACACACGTGCGCATGGGAGGCAGTTAAAGGGCTTGAGTGACGGCAGTTCTGAGGCATACCGGGATGTGGCTGAGTGCACTGACTCTTTTTCTCTCTTTCCTCTAGACCATTCCCAGGAGATTCCATCTGGCTCTCTTGACGTCACTTCCGGGACTGAGCCAATGGAAGGAGACCTTACCGGCTCCGGCCCCTGTGATGTCACGTCCGGGCTCGAACCAATGGCTAAAGAACATGGGCCTGATCCTTATGATCTCACTTCCTGTCTTCTCTTTTAAAAGCCTACCCCTTTCCCCTATTTCCTCAGTCTTGTCTTGGACTCTTTTGTGAGCACATCAGTGCTGTTTTCTAAAAGAACGCAATTTTGTAGCCAAGAGAACGAATTATATGGGTGGCTGCCCCAAACCTTTATCTGAGTATGTCTCGTTATTGTGATACTATGCATATGTTGCCTTATTTTAGCCCAAACCTCATAAGAAACACAACTATAGAACATAGTTGCAGAAAAAAATCAATTAAAAATGCAAGAAAGATGAAGTTTGCTTTAAATGTGATTTGAATGTGGGCACTGACTTAACTTCATCAGCAGACCTAGAAAGAAAGTTGATTGATGTCTCTAAAAATGCAGTGTGTGTTCTTGTCTTACTTCCAATGCTCCCATTGTAGGGTCTTGCTTCCTATGATCCAGTAATGGAACAAAGAAGGTTCAGAAAATGAATGGATAAAAAATCTAGGCTTAAAGAAGTACCCTTAATATTATAAAAGCAACAGATAAACAGAATCTGTCCTTATCTCTCTTCTCTGTTTGAAAGATAATCTCATAAGATCTTTATTGTATCCCTCATCTCCTTTCATCATAACATAATATTCTCAAACCAGTTTAATTACATTCAAAGTCAGAGAGAGGCTTGAGCAACAATCCTTCCAGCCTAGAGCCTAAAACAGAAACCAACCCTGCACAAGGCAAAAGACTATACATATGTAGCCAGTTTGGAATCACCTATTAACGTAACACACACATCTTTGCAATGTGCAAGGATAACAGCAAACCCATAAAAATCTCCATTAAGACATAAGGAGACAATGCAAATGTTAAAGGGCGGCACGGTGGCGCAGTGGGTAGCGCTGCTGCATCGCAGTTAGGAGACCCGGGTTCACCTCCCGGGTCCTCCCTGCATTGGGTTTACATATTCTCCCCGTGTCTGTGTGGGTTTCCTCCGGGTGCAAAGACAAAGACATGCAGGTTAGGTGCATTGGCGAATCTAAATTGTCCCTAGTGTGTGCTTGGTGTGTGGGTGTGTGTGCGCGCCCTGTGGTGGGCTGGCGCCCTGCCTGGGGTTTGTTTCCTGCCTTGCTCCCTGTGTTGGCTGGGATTGGCTCCAGCAGACCCCCGTGACCCTGTAGTTAGAAGGGCGAGTTAAATAAAGGATGGATGGATGCAAATGTTAAAAAGACACCAACCAACCGTTCTGTTCTGCATTGCCGTACCCACCACACCACTGCACATTAATAATTTACTGTAGTTGCATTTTTACATTCATGCATTTTTTAAGGTTCAAAACAGTTGGACCAATTTATCACTCATCATCTTTCAGTACACCATTTCCATGTTTTTCAGGTCCTGAAATAAATTCATTAGTTCTTGCATATAACACGAGCATGGAAACCTTACAAAAAATCAATCTTTGATAATATGCAAACTTAATGACAGCTCTAAGTAGTATTTGCTGTTCACTGTACATTAAAAGCCATTATCGTAATGGACTCCTTCCTTGCTTTCAAAAAGATGCAGAATGCGTTTCAATGATAAAATTATTGTAACCTACTCAACAATTTTTTCTACAGGTCTTAAGCCAAACAGCTGTTTTTTTCTGATTTTACCTGAAAAAGATTTTTTTTTTGTTTTACATTATTCTGCTTATCGGAGAAGATTACCATCACTGGCTTTACAAGAGACAGCACAGCAGGGTAAACAAGCAAGATCAAGCACTTCTAAGCTAAGATATGGCTTGGGCCCTGCTCTCTGTGCAGGAGGAGTTCATCCTCCACTGAAATGAAAAGAAAATCATTTACCATGCATATTCATTCCTGGGACTTAAAATAAAAAAGGTTGCCAGCTGAGACTCCAGACTGCTTTTTTAAAGTGTTTTTGTGATAAGGAGCATGGCTTGAGGCCAGGAAGGAATCAGCTGAAATGATTCCCAGATGACATTAGCAGTTAGGAAGCCAGTCTTCAGGTTAGCCCCGCTGTGAACTGGAATCAAAGACTTTCGAAGGGAAAGACTGCTAAGCATCTGCTCATGGGATGATCTTTGCTTACCTTTGTGAATTCTAATAGTCTGTCCAGGTCATTTGCACAATTTATTCTCATGCCATTAGAGAGAACCTTCTAACACTGCTAACTACTCCAGGAGCATTAATCACTCTGGAAAACTGCTAACCTTACATGACATGCAGTGTGGTACAGGTCACTGTTATTAGCCCCTTTATGTCAGTGGTTCTCAAGTTCAGTCCTAGGAGCTCCTCTGTGGCTGCAAATTTTTGTTACAACCAGTTTAACAATCACTGAGTAAGTTTTTACCCTAAATTGATCTTATTGTTTAATAAGATGTTCTTTTTACTTTTTTTTTAATTGCACCTTCAGAAAAGTGCATTAGCGTTAGATTTACATTTACAAGACACTACATAATATGATATGATATAATATCTTTAGATGCTTAACTCTGTCATTTTCAAAAAATCACTTTTCTTTGGAGCTTGTGTTCTTAATTATATCTGAATACTGACAAGGTATGACAAGCATTGCAGACAAAAGGGTTAATTACAATTAATGCTAAAGGGCAGCTATTTTAGGATTACCCACTTATGTACTTGGAGTTTGCATGTTCTTCCTGTGTCTGCATGGGTTTCTTCCAGATGCCCCAGTTTCCTCCTACTGTCCAAAGACATGCATGTAAGGTGAATTGGCAATGCTAAATTGGCCCTTGTGTGTGTTTGGAGTCTGAGTGTGAGTGTGTGTTAACACTGTGATGGACTGGCGCCCTGTCCAGAGTTTGTTGCTGTCTTGCACCCCATGCTTGCTCAGATAGGCTCCAGCCCTCCACACCCCTGGTATGGATTAAGCAGGTTAGAAAATGACATGACATGACACTTGTGTGCTTATTAGTAAGTAATATCATAAATAACCTGACAATAATAAGGAACAAAACACTAAAAAGCAATAAAAGAATTCTTATGCATTTAAATTCCTTCTTCATCCTATAAAAAGTAAGCATAACCGGGTTGTAATTTATGAATTGAAACAAAAAAAAAAACATAAATTGGGAATTGCATTGTAAAAGCTTACTTAATTAAGGTAGGAATCCAGTTAAAAGGAGACAATGACCAAAGTGGACCTCAATGACCAAACTTGAGAAACAAGTTGTCATATTTTCAATGTAATTTCACTGGGGTCTTTAGGCTTTCAAGGCCAACAAACATGTACTGAAATGGACATCCCCAGAGCCTTATTACTTACAAAAATTACTTTCATGTTATTTGTCAAGGAAAATACAAAGAAAGCGGTAAGAGTATTGGGATCCCCATTTATTGACTTTTGGCAAAAAATAAAGGATAAAGTTAAGAGCTCTTGTGTTGGTTCCACTACCATATCTCTGTCACTCATTGGTCAATTATTATTCAGGACTATATGCTCTAGAGACTGGAAGGGGTTGAGTCAATAGCAGGCCTGGAGGTGGACACAGAGAAGCCCTATGAAGTCAATGTCCTCCTGGCAGTAAAGAACAAGGATGAAAAGGAAAGTTGTGGTACACCTGCCCTGGTGTTAATTTGTACCCTGCAAGTCCAGATATAGTCACAAGTTTTGTTGCAGTTGCTGCCTTCTGCTTCCTTAAAATGCTTGTGCTAAGCGTTCATTGATCTGTACAAAATAATTTCTTTATCATGGGATTGTTGAGTGAGTGGAGGTTTCACTGACTTTCATACCAAGTTAAATGTTTATTGATTATTTACAGTGTGCAATCTGAGTGCTGAGAATATTCTGGTCCTGCAGTGAGCTCAGTGTGAACTATCGTAAGCTGCACAGAATTCTGCTTAAAATGATGTGCTGTATCTTACTTGTAATACATTACACTAAACTGCTGGTTGGACATGAATACAGAAATACCACAACTGTTATCTTTACCACTGTTTCAATCTTTGCTGTTCACTATGTAGAACCCATATATATATGTTGTGATGGATGGCCAGCGAGAGTTTCCGGCCCTCGCCCCCAGGCCGCCAGGAGGAGCTCTCCCGACAGCATGGACGTGCCCCGAAGTCCAGCAGGGCCTCATGGACTTTGTAGTTTTTATACACAGCCCTGCTGGATACCTTGGGGATCACCGGGAGTCGCTATTGGGAGGCTCGTGGACTCGTATGTGCCCTATAACCTGGAAGTACGTCCTGGTCACGTGAACAGGAGAAATGACGTACTTCCAGGTTGAAGAAAAGGACTTTTACCCTGACCCGGAAGTAATAAGGACTTGTGGACTGTTGGGCAGAAACACCTCCGGGTCAGGGGGTATAAAAGAACTCTGGGAAAGCCCAGACACTGAGCTGAGCTGGGAGGTAGGGTGGCTAAGTGTCTGGGAGCGGAGGAGAGAGAGTATTGTGATTGGTTTGTGGATTATATGAATAGTGTGGAGTGGAGGGTGCTTTGTGCACGTAATTATTGCACAATAAATAATAATTGTAATTTTACCTGGTGTTTGGAGTGGTACCTGAGGGTTCAAGAGGTCGATAAATACCTCAACTGCTACAATATATATATATATATATATATATATATATATATATATATATATATATATATATATATATATATAAATATATGTGAATTTCCCATTGGGAAAGTATCTATCTATCTATCTATCTATCTATCTATATATCTATCTAATATTATATTATATATATATACACAATGCATTTTAAAATATTTGATACTTGATATCTCTTGCCTTACATGTACTATCAGTGTTTCTTCAAAGCCTTTGTTTGTGTGTCTCAACCTGTCTTGGCCACCGATTCCTCGCTTAGTTGCGTTCCCATAAAGCCTGCTTCTCAAACTCTATCATTTTAAGGTGTGTTGCTGACCACTTTTTGACTACCACCATTAGAGGCAGGCCTCCATTACCTTATGTGAATACATCATTAATAATAATAATAATAATACATTTTATTTATATAGCTCCTTTTCTATGTTCCAGATGTGTAAACAGCAGGGTATATTTCACTTCTTCTTCTTCTTCTTCTTTTTTTGGCTGCTGCCATTAAAGGTTGCCACAGAGGATCATCTTTTTCCATATCTTTCTGTCCTCTGTATCTTGTTCTGTTACACCCATTACCTGCATGTCCTCTCTCACCACATCCATAAACCTTCTCTTAGGCCTACCTGTTTTTCTCTTCCCTGGCAGCTCTATCCTTAGCATCCTTCTCCCAGTATACGCAACATCTCTCCTCTGGATACAAGTATTTTCTGTATAGAACACTAAACAGATAAATAAGGGATATACGAAGTATTAAACAAAATAAAAGAAAAAATAAACCACAATAAAATATTAAATTCAATATTAAAAGAAATGCCCAAACAAATAACATAATTTGTGATATAATATACACACAAATTATCTTGAGACTTAGAGAGGTTAACTGAAAGAAGGGTCAGAATGTCAGGTTAAGTTAAAAGCCTTCCTGAACAGATGAGTTTTAAGTTGATTTTTAAAAGAATGAATGGAGTCAGCTGATATAATTAATTTAGGGAGGTCATTCCAAAGTCTTGATGCTATACAGCTAAATGCCCTGTCACACATTAAGTGCAGGTTCACTATGGAGCATAACAAGATTGGCAGAATCTGAGGAAATTAGTCGGTGAATGGGAGCATAGCGAAGGAGAAGGTCACTAATGTATTCCAGTGTAAGGCTATTTAAAAATTTGTAGGTTATTCATAGAATTTTATATTCATTCCAGTAAGACACAGGGAGCCAGTGAAGACGATGGGTTTGATGTGCTCACTGTTGCCAGTCTGTGTAAAGACTCTTGCAGCAGAGTTCTGAATGAACTGGAGCTGCGATATAAGATTAGATGGGGCACCTGCCAGTAGGGAGTTACAATAATTAATGCAGGATGTGACAGAAGCATGGACAAGTTTTTCAGCATTAGAAAAGAGGAATGAGCAAACATGGGATATGATACGGAGGTGAAATTAAGAAAGTTTCTTAATGTGGTATTCTTGCAAATACTTCCCATGCTTGAAGGTGACTAAATGTATTCCTCCTACACCTTTCCTTGGCATCTTTTTGTGTGTCAGTCTGTCTTGCCATGCACTTCCTGTCTCTATCATGTGAGACTAAGCAACCGAAGCAAAACTGATTAGTCAGACCAAAGCCAAACTGACTGATCAGATTGCGCAAAGGAATTTGTCACACACACATACATTCAGAGTGTAGCATTTAAATAGATAGATAGATAGATAGATAGATAGATAGATAGATAGATAGATAGATAGATAGATAGATAGATAGATAGATAGATAGATAGATAGATAGATAGATAGATAGATAGATAGATAGATACTCAGGCATCAAGTGTGGACTATAGGAGTTCTCAAGTGCAGACCCTTGAACTCAACAGACACAAGTGACCGAAGCTGCAAGATAAAGGAGGTTTATTGATAACAAACAGAAGGAATAATTACATTTGAGAATAATAATCAACCCCCGGGTAAAGTAACAACAACTATGCCCTCAGATCCTACCTATGCACCTTTCTTTCTTCCTTTCTGCAAGTTGAGGCTTTGTCAACAACTGTCTTCCAGCTTCAAGCTCTCCTGACTAAGGGAAGAACAAGCTTTTAACTAAGGGTCCATGACCACTTCTGAAATTTCTATTGGAAATATTTCAGAAATTTGAGTGATATATATAAATTTTATTGTAATCACTCGGTACATATAGATCAATTTTTTACAAAAAATAGGCTTGAAAAACAAATCAAACCCCACCCCTGAGAAGGAGAGCATGGCCAAAGGAGTAAAACTTAAGGCTTGTAAACATACCTAAATTGTTGAGTTTAATAGGGCAAAAAAAGATAAATGGAGAAGGAAAAGAAATGCAGAAATAATTATTTCTTCTTATTCTAAAATATTATTGATTAGATCCTGCCAGGTTTTGAAAAAATTCTGTACAGATCCCCTAACTGAGAATTTGATTTTTTCCAATTTCAAATAATATAAAACATCAGTTTCCCACTGACTTATCAGAGGAGAGTTACGATTCTTCCAATTTAACAAAATCAGTCTGCGTGCCAAAAGTGTAGTGAATGCAATCACAGTTTGCTTGTCCTTATTCATTTCAAATCCATCTGGAAGAACACCAAACACAGCTATTAATGGGTTAGGAAGGATTGTGACAACCAAGGCTGTCTGAAAGGCACTTAAAAATTTTGGTCCAAAATGTTGTTAATTTGGTGCATGCCCAAAACATGTGACCCAGCGAGGCAGGAGCTTGGTTGCAGCGTTCACATGTTGGATCTTGCCCTTTAAACATTTTGGACAGTTTTAAGCGAGACAGATGAGCTCGATATATAATTTTGAGTTGAATAATTCTATGCTTTGCGCATATGGAGCTCGAGTGAATTCTCTGCATTGCTACCTTCCACTCCTTTTCTGATATATTAATTAAGAGATCTTTTTCCCATTGTCCTCTTGGATCTTTGAAAGGAAGGGACTCTAATAAAATTTTATATATTGCAGAAATGGTGTCTAAGTCCTCAAAGTTGAGCAGTATTTTTTCCAGCATGGTGGAGGGTATGAGATGAGGAAAATCGGGCAGGTTCTGTTTGACAAAGTTTCTAATTTGAAGATAGTGAAAGAAATGTGTAGCTGGAAGGTTAAATTTGGAGTGTAATTGTTCAAAGGATGCAAAGATATTGTCTATATAAAAATCTCTGAGCAATTTAATCCCAAATCTTTTCCAGATATTAAAAACTGGATATGTTTGCGAAGGTTGAAAGAGGTGGTTCTCTTGCAGGGGTGCCACAAATAGAAGATTTTCCATCTTAAATTGCTTTCTAAATTGGTTCCATGTTTTGAGTGAGTGAAGCACAATTGGGTTATTAGTGTATTTGCGATAACTTGCATTTATTGGAGTGCAGAGCACGGAATATAAAGAAGTGCTGCAGGATTTTACTTCTATTGCGGACCAGGCCTGTATATGTTCATTTATTTGTGTCCAGGTTTTTATGCCTTGTATGTTTGCTGTCCAGTAATAAAACTGAAAATTAGGTAGAGCCATGCCACCTTCTGCCTTAGGTCTTTGTAGGGTCACTCTTCGGATACGTGAATGTTTTGAGTTCCAAATAAATGAGGTTATAGTTGAATTTAATTGCTTAAAAAATGATTTATTGATATATATTCGGATGTTTTGAAATAAAAAAAGAAGCTTAGGAAGGATATTCATCTTAACAACATTAATTCTTCCGACTAGAGTGAGATGAAGGATTGACCATCTATGCAAGTCTTGCTTAATTTTTTCCATAAAGACGGCGAAATTTTGTTGATAAAGAGCTTTATGTTTACTTTTGATATTTACCCCTAGGTATTTAAACTGATCTGCTATGGTAAATGGTAGGGTGTCCAATCTGATATTATATGCTTGTGATTTCACTGGAAAGAGTACACTTTTATTCAAATTAATTCTGAGACCAGAGATCTTTTGAAAATCTGAAAGTGCTGTTAAAACTGCAGGCACAGTGTTTTCTGGGTCTGATATATATAAAATCATATCATCTGCATATAGAGAAATTTTCTGTTCAAGTCCTTCTCGGATAATCCCCTTTATCTGATAGGAATTTCAACAGTGGACCACCAGTGGTTCAATAGCGATTGCAAACAGCAGTAGTGACAAGGGGCATCCTTGTCTGGTGCCACGCTCTTGTTTAAAGTAGTCTGAACAAATGTTGTTAATACAGACTGAAGCTTCTGGACTGGTGTACAGTAGTTTGATCCATGCACAAATATTCGGGCCAAACCCAAATTTCTCCAATGCAGTGAAAAAGTAGTTCCATTCAATCATATCAAATGCTTTTTCTGCATCCAATGATAATAATATCTCTGGGGTGTTTGACTTTGCTGGTGAATATATTACATTAAACAGGAGTCGAAAATTGGAAGATAAGTGTCGGCCTTTAATAAATCCAGTTTGATCCTGTGATATTACCGAAGGCAGCACTTTCTCCATCCTTCTAGCTATAATTTTTTGAGAGTATCTTAACATCATTATTCAGAAGTGAAATTGGTCTGTATGATGCACATTGTAACAAGTCCTTTGAAATTTGAGTGATATAATAGACCCTTGCGCTGTAGGTAGAACCCCCTGTAGCAGCATCACATGTTACTATACTTTTTCCTCAGCATAGAAAAAAACTGGGAAAGGTTAGATTTCTTGTCCTTCCTCAAAGCACTGATTGTGGGTCTAAATCAACCCAGTACCATGATGGTAGCACTCCCTGTTGATCAGGCAATGTGTCACCGCTGCTGTAAGTAGCTGTCTATCAGCAGACACTTTAATTTAGCATGGAACTTATGCCAGCAGAATTAGATGCACAGCAGGAAGTAGCACTGGACCAAACACCTGTTCATCACACTCATACACAAACCTACTTATGAATAAAATTTGTGTCACACAATTCAACCTAACCTGCACATATCTATCTTTCGGAAATGGGAGGGAAACCAAAGTACCTAGCAATAAAAGTCACATAGACAAAGAGAGTATGTGCAAACTAAACATAGTCATTGGCTAGGATTCAAATCTAGAACTAGGAGGCTTTGAGGAGGTAACAGGACTAATCACTGCAACACTATAGTGACCAAATAAAAAAAAATAAAATAAGTATATGACTCACATCACGTATCTTACTGAAAGGACAGCAGAACAGACTCTGAGACGTATAGAGGTCTCAAATGTGCCTACAGTGGTTCCCCAGTGCATCCATGTCCTGTAAGCAGTCAGAGAGAAGCTTAACAATATTTTTTTGCAAAATAAAAAATGACTTGGAGAGTTGGAGAAACACTGATATCTCCATTTATTACACATTTTGTGATTGGAAAATAGTACAGATTCACATGCTTCACTGAGTGGACCACCCTCATGATGAGCTCTCTTTGAAAAAGAGCCAAGATAAAGAACAGCTGTTGTGATGACATTTTGAAAATGATGAATAACTGTATGCCATTTTGTGTTTTGTTTCTTCCTTGGCAACTACCATTTTGACATTTGTAGCTCAGCCATCCTGATTATAGTAACAGCACCATTGCCAGTTGTTTGTTTCAGTGATGTCACTACATTTCACATATAGTAAGATGTCAGAGTGCTAATCCTGGCATCCAAGATTCCATCAATCACCATCTAGTGGCCACGTGTATTTAAACGTATGGAAGTAATGATGACCAGCACACAAAAGACAGGCAATGTACAATATATAGCACATATGTATAGTATACTCCTAAAAACATTATATGGCAGTGCTACAAAATCATCCACCAAGTTAACTCACTTATACAATCCAGGGTTGCCGGGAGCCAATTGCTGCCTTATTAGGCACAAGGCAGGGACCAATCCTGAACCAGGCAGCAATTCACTATCATGCACCATCACTAATACAAAGCAAATCTACAGTCTCCATTCAGCCTAACCTGCTCATACTGTATTTTGGGATGTCAATGAAAATCTGGAGCTTTTCAGATTGTTTGTAACTAAATCGTTAGATATGGAAATGAAACCTACATAGATTTAGGATTTTCTTACTTGTGACCACGATTTCTGTGGCACATTTTGAACTATCGACAGTCACTTTACTAACTCTCACTGGTTTTTCAAATATCTTCCGTTTTTCTTCTCTGAGGGTAACTCTTCATATCCTGGACCTATATATAAACACTCTCATAATGTGAGCTCTTCAGAGGGTGTTTATTCAACATTTTGGCTACAAAAGAAGCAAGTTAGTTCATGCACTAAAGCATCTCATCTCTTCTTCTGTCTTAAGTTGGACATGATAGGCTTCATTCAGGTCACTGGTGATGCCAGCAAAAAGTTCAGGGATATCCTTCATTTATTGCTCACTTTCGGAGGAACAAGTCCTCCGAGATTGTGTTTTGACTAGGAGGAGACCAGACACAGCATTGACACTTCTAGCAGATGTCTTGTCCCATCTAAAACTGTCCTTATGACAAAACCCTTATGAATACAACTATCACAATATATTAAATTGTAACAGTCCCTCTAAACTCAAGGCAAGATATGCTACATTGTCAGCTGCATGTTAACCGAAGTTCTGAAGGTTTTTCTGACGTTTTCCTGTTAAAGCTTGCGGTCACCTAAAGACAAAAAAACAAAAGTCAACAATAGCATTGCAGTATCCAAATAACAAAAAAAATATTTTTTACCTGATCATCTATGCTCTGCTACCCAACATAACATGCAAAATAATTCACATACTTTTAAATACTATATAGATGTTACATTGAGCACAGACTGTAAAACTTTGCATATTGCCTCCACTCCAATCAGTTTATCCTAGCCATACAAACAAAAATAAAACTAAAAACACTACAAGTTTTAACTACGAAGGATGCACCAGTACAGTTAAACCCCACTTATGTACAGGGGTGGCAAAAGTGGGTTTACACTTGTTTATATGGAAAAAGAAATGCACATTATGATTACTACAGTAGCTTTATTAACTCAATAGCTTTCTTAACTTTATTAACTCAAAAGAATGTCACAATGGCTCAGTGTACTTAGGTACAATCTTGTAAGTGCTCAAATTGCCAGCTTCCATTATTTACACATTCATGTAGTCTACTTGCTAATAACAATAAGAAGAATAAGAAGACAAATAATACAAAAAATAAAATGATAAATGAAAATAAATAATAATAATACAAGAATACTGTTCTATGACAATATATTAAATTGCAACAATCCCGCTAAACTAAAGACAAGGCATACTCACAATGGTAAACCTACTTTTGCCCATCCCTGTACATCAATATAGAGAAAAAATATTCAATGCATACTTTATCTGCACGGGACTTTCGACATGATAGTCCAAGATTAAATGGCGTATTGTTCGAGTGGGTTGGGGAAGGACATGGGAAAATAACAAGTTGAATGTTGCAAAGGAAGGAAGATAGGAAGATGGCGCTATCCTGAAAACCAAAAAGGTTCAGATCTCACCATCCTCTGATGATCATCGAGCCAGGATGCAAGAACAGTCTTAAAAGGGCATGTACAGTAGGTGGCAATCTCACCAACCTTGGCCATACCGACAGTAGGTGAGGCATTTACACCTCTTCAGTTTGCTGTTGATAAAATCTGTCTCTTTAATTCTTCCCTTAATAGAAAATGATGCCTGGATGTAAATCGGCCATCCTCTCTAACATTCTTTCTTTCTCCCATTTTGAGTTTGGCGGTCTGTCATTGGTTCCTGACAAGAACAGTTCCTGGCAGATGCTTCAAAATCCCACCCACGATGGGCAATTCTGTCAATCACCGTCTAGTGGCTCACAGTCTTGTCTTGAAAAAAGATCCTCCATGTGTCATTAAATGTGTTGAAGCCCAGGCAATAATGACCAGCACACAAAAGACAGGCAAATATACAACATATGGCACATGTATAGTATGTATAGTATTCTCCTAAAAAAATGTATATGGCAGTGCTACAAAATCATCCATCAAGTTAACTCACTTATACAATCCAGGGTTACTAGGAGCCAATTTCAACCTTATCGGGCACAAGGCAGGGACCAATCCTGAACCAGGCAGCAGTTCACTAGCATGCACCATCATTAATACAAGGCAAATGTACAGTCTCCATTCAGCCTAGTTTGCTCATATTTTGAGATGTCAATGAAAATCTGGAGCACTCTGAGAAAAAGCATTCAGGCAAGGTAAACTCCACAATAACCTAGTCTGTTTTGAACCCATTACTCTAGTGTTATGAAGATCCACACTAATACTACCTGCAAAACAATCTAGGTCACTCAAAATAGTCTCAGCAGTTGGTTCCATAATTCAGTTACCTTTCACTGATCAAAATATTCAACACACTGCTCTTCCCAACTTTAACTTTTACTTTAAGGTCTGATATATATTTGAATGAAAAGTGATATCAATGAAACCAAGAAAACAAACAAAAAAGACATTAACAGTATTTAATACATGGTGTACTGCGGTTTGGTGGTTAGTACAGTTGTATCTCAGCTCCAGGGACAGGAGTTGGGTTCCTAGCTTGATCTCTGTCTATGTCAAGTTTGCACATTCTCACCATGTTGGCACAGGATTTCCTGTTTTTTTTTCCTCTCAAATCATAGTGGCAGTAATTGAAGACACCAGAAAGGTCTGCTGTTAATGGATGTCAACATATCTGTTGTTGTCCCCTGCGGTTGGGTAGAATACCATCCATATTGGGTCCATGCCATTTTTCACATGCTGCTGGAATAAATGTTGGTTCTCTGAATAGTAAGACTCTAAATTGATCTTGAACATTCCAATTGCCTCATAAGCATGGCCTGAAAATAAAGTAATATGGACATCCCAAGAAAGACTGTGCTCTTCATTCAGTTGTTAGTTGAATGTAAAATGTATGACTCCCAGTTCATAATGTGAACTGTTTGTTTCAGTGAACATTACTGCTTGCCCATGATTTCAAATATTTATAGCAGGATGAGTCTGACACATCATATGTAAAATTGCTGACTCATGAGGAACAAGAAATTAATGTGCATGGGAGGAAAAAAGCTGACATTTTTAGAGTTTTGGTCAGAGGTGTGGGAAGCCACCAGGGGGAGCTACTTCCATTGAAGAAATGTCCTTAACATGACCTGGTGTAAGATTTAAAGTAGAGAAAATAGAAGCAAACCAGTTTGGTCTCAGGTTATTATGATTTAAATTGAGATGGATCCTCCATCAGAGGGCACAGTAGTTTTGGAAGAGACATATTGGATGGCCATAATTACCCTTTCAGAACACATATTATGTACAGTTCTCTAATGTAGAAACCTGAAATGCCTAATGATTAATGAAGAGCATGTATAAGGTTCCTGACCACTCAAATTGATACAGACCATAGTGGTGTAGGGGCCTCATGTTTTTAGATTTTATCTTATATTATTTTAACTGAACCCCAAATGTTTTTCCAGAAAAAAAGAATACCTAGTCATTTCATCCAACACCTTAGTGGTAGTATAAATTACATTAGAAGCAGCCATTTAGTTAGGGATTACCATCCCAGTACATGTAATTAATGCATTTGAACATATATGTCTGAATAGGGTTGATGCATATCGTTAAAGAAACAATTATATTTAACTTTACATAAATTATCTGTGTCCTGGCCAGTCAGAGAAGTGATTATCCTACAGCAAGTTTTAATTTTTTTAGCCAATAAGTAAAGATATTTTCAGAAATATAGTTTAGTATTTTTACTAAAAATAAAAACTTAATAATTAAGAAAACAAAGTCTGTCAAAAAGAAATACTTTGTGTTCCTTCAGAATTGTTTAGACCACCTGTATTATGCATTGAGAGAGAGACCTCTAGTGGTGTAACTATAAAATATCAGCATGAAAAAACTAGATGGCACATGGAGAAGTCTGAAGAACTTTTTGTGTTACTAAATTTATTCCAGACATTTTAAGTAATCTGGCAAACTGTGTATTTTGAAACAATATCACAATAAATATCTTTATTTCTACTTTTTACTGTAATTGATTGTAATGCAGTTTTTGGAATGAAATCTTAACATTAATGGCACTGTGGCAGACACTTAACTTGTTCATGGCAGATGCATATTTGTTGGTTATCTATATGCGGAGCTGTGTTGTTCTGCTCACTATTCAAGGCACCAGAGAGTGGCGACATCCTGCATGTTTATTAGCCCATTCCAAGTTCACTTTTTATTTTTTTTTGCTGGTAATGGACCAATAAACCTATGACACCTTTCTTGATTGCAGGATAAATTATTGTGATATTTACTTTTCATGTTTTCTTTTCATTTTTTTGAACAGTGTGCACTAGTCACTCTCTCTTAGATAATAACAAGCTAACAGAAAAGTGTGAGAGAAAGCAGAGTATATAGTGGCTCAAGGGTACTTGGGAAGGAATTAAGAAGGAAAAGAATCAAGCACCAATAATATCCATCCATGCATTATCCAACCCGCTATATCCTAACTACAGGGTCACGGGGGTCTGCTGGAGCCAATCCCAGCCAACACAGGGCGCAAGGCAGGAAACAAACCCCACATAGGGTGCCAGCCCACCGCAGGGTGCACACACACACACACACACACGCACACACACACACACACACACACACCAAGCACACACTAGGGACAATTTAGAATCGCCAATGCACCTAACCTACATGTCTTTGGACTGTGGGAGGAAACCGGAGTACTGGAGGAAACCCGCGCAGACACGGGGAGAACATGCAAACTCCACCCAGGGAGGACCCGGGAAGCGAACCCGGGTCTCCTAACTGCGAGGAGCAGCGCTACCACTGCAGCACCATGCCACCCCCAATAATATACATTTTGTAAATATTTTACCAGTGCAATCCCATTCTGATTTTGCACACTCATTCTGTATTCTGTATGCATTATAAGATGCCATTCTAGTTCATATTCCACTTAAGGCAAACCTGAAGTAGCCTATGTGTATTTATCAAGCATTTCAGTGTAGGTAAATAGTCTTAACTGGCTCAAAATCTCAGAATTACACAGATTTGGTCCTACTAGGTGGAGAAGTAAAAACCTTTAATCAGTTTTTCTCATTTAGAAACTAAACCTAACTTCACCAGGATTTAGCAGAGCTAGGGAGCATTTCTAACTTGCATAGAGTTGCCAGAAGGTGGCACTCATGCAAAGATCAGTACACATTCCAGTAAAGGGTAAATGTTTTAGAAATGATGGACAACAGTGAACTTGTAAAAAGATATACATTTAATAGAAATGGAATAATATTCATAACAAATCTTGTATATTACATAATCTCTCCATCTATAAGGAGAAGTCTGCACTGTCAGCTGAAGTAAAAGTGTTCATAATGTTACTTTTTGGCAACAGGGAAAACACAGCTTTGCAGTGGGGATTATTTATGCATGTCACAACCAACCATTTCTCAAGTTTTGCACTAAACTTTGAACACCTTTACATTGTGTGAGGCAACACATGAATGTAGATGTTTCCTCACAGTGCCACATAAGGTCATGTTAAAAGAAAGTTTCATTCTTGCAAATTGCTGGTTTTTCTGAATTTGTTGGTGTGACTGATTGCATGAACATAAAGATAATAATAATAATAATTCATTACATTTATTTAGCGCTTTTCTCAGTACTCAAAGCGCTATCCACACAGGGAGGAACCGGGAAGCGAACCCACAATCTTCCATCTTTCATTGCTCCAAGTGTGGAAGAGCATGCATCTGTGAATCACCAGCAATATCACAGTATCAACACACAGGTGGTCATGGATGGAAACTGTATTGTAGTAGCAAGCATATTACCCTGTCTATAAGAGGAGCGAGATGGGTTATTGACAGGTAAGAGTCAATCTCTGCATTCCATGAACCCCTGGAACAGTTGTATTAGACTTTACAAGCCTAGGAAGATTTAAGAAGACAGGCAGAGACTCCCAGGACATTGGATAAATAAAGCCTCACAGAAGATAAGGCAGGATCACTGGAGAGACACAGAACACAACTCTGGAAGATGAATGAAAACACTGGAAGAATGAACAGGACTTCAAAAGCAGTACAAGGATAATGGTGTCTAGTATCAGTATAAATTTATGACGTTTTTCTCGTGGCCATAACAGATGGAAGGCGATTGATTCTTCATAAGCATGGCTGTGGATCATTCGTTGTTAATTAGATTTGCCTATTATCGGGCTTAACTCTCATTCATTGTGTGCGTGTTGGCAGTTCCATCTTGTTACTCATTGCAGTTTTATTCTTGATGTTCTTGGCAACAATTACATGCAGCTTAGCCCAATTTTCTACCTTATTACTGTATTTTTACCTTCTTCTTCTACTACTTTTATTAATACAATAATAATAATAATAATAATAGCTAGGGGGGTCTGTCCCTGCTTGCTTTGCTTGCCAACCCACAGGGGCAGGTGCTGAGCTGGTTAAAGGGCATCGGGGCACTCATCTGTTAGAGAAAGTAATTGCATTTAAAGAGATAGTATATAGAAGAGTGTGCAGTGTCTTGCATCTCCAGCTGCAGCAGGATAATAGACCTGGAAAAACGTATATATAATCGCTTTGATGCAGCCTTTAAAGGTATGCTGGGGAAAATTGAGGAATACATTCAGGAAAATGCGTCCAAACAGAGAGCACTTGCCGATCAGCTGGAAGAAGTTAAGCAGACATTCACAACTCGGATTGAAACAGCTGAACATTTGGCATCTACTGCCGATGGAAAAGCTACAGCTGTGAATTCCAAATGCAAAACACTTGGAGACAGACTTGCAGCACTGGAAGATGGATGCAGAAGGAATAATATTAGAATCGAAGGTCTACCTGAGAATCGTGAAAGCCCAAACCCAGTGAAACTTGTAGCTGAACTATTCTCAAAAATAATTGGAGAGGACTTTAAATCAGATACCGAGATAGCGGCGGCTTATTGCATACGTGGATCAAATACCTCTAAACCTAGGACACTAATTGTTCGCTTCGAGAGATTACAATTTAAGCTTAATGTAATGTCACTTCTCAAATAGAAACAAGAGATTATATCTGAAAATAACCCTGATTTCTCACCCTCAACAGCTGCTAAACGTGCCACTTTTTACAACATTAAACAGCGGTTAAGGAAAGCCGATTTCAGATACAGCCTCTTGTATCCTGCCAAACTGAAAGTGGATATTCAAGACAAATATTACATCTTCTCCACCACAGAGGAAGCAAAAAAGGAGTTAAGAAAGCTGATCCCGACACTTTTTTGAAATACGATAGTGAGTCGCATCCTGTCATGACATGGTGAGAAGATATTACCTGCTGTCTGATCCGCTGGCAACAATACGGGGACCATAATTATACATCCTTTTTTCATCTCGGCCACTTTCTGTTTATGTTTTAATTACAATTATATGCGTATGTGTGGAAGAAATTAAAGTAGTTCATTTTTTTTTCTTTTTTTACTATTCTAAAGGAGACTGTATAACATCATACCCTTGGTTTATTGCTATTGTTATTATTGCATTAGGGTTTACTATGCTTATCCAGGGCCACTTTTTAACACCATTCCCTGGGTTTACTATCTTAATATTTCAAGACTGTTGAAGATTATATTTTATGCATATAGTATTTAGACTATATCAGCAATAGATATCTCTACTTTTTAATCCTCAAACTGCTGGGGGGCTTGTTTTGTTTTGGACGTGCTCTGTCTCTAGGTATGTCAGAGGACTGGGACTTTGTGAAGTGGGGTTCAGCCTCATATGGGGAGGCAAAATGGGGGGGTGGGGGAATAAGGGGGGGGGAGAAAGAGAGCAAGCTACTGTATATCTAATCTATCCTTTTAATCCTTATAATTACCAACGTAACAATAGGCTGCATGGCAATAACTTGTGGGAAAATTGTAAATTAAGGTTAAAGCTATCTCACTCCCAGTTAAGACTACAAAATGACATCAAAAATTCAGTATCAATGTCTCCATGATGGGACAGTTAACTTTGTGAGCTGGAATGTTAAAGGCCTGAATCACGAATTAAAGAGACAAAAAAGTATTCTCTCACCTAACAGGTCTAAATGCTAAAATAGTATTTTTACAGGAGACCCACTTACTAAGCAAGGATCAGTTCCGGCTGCAAAAAGACTGGACTGGCCAAATGTTCCATTCCATCTTTACAAAGAAAACTAGAGGTGTGGGAATTCTCATACATAGAACAGTCTCATTTGTAGCATCAGATGTAGTATCTGATCCTGAAGGGAGTTATGTGATTGTCATGGGTAATTTATTTAACTGTAAAGTGATTTTGATAATTGTTTATGCACCCAATGTCGATGATAGGGAATTCATGCAAAATGTATTTGCATCCATTCCCAATGTGAACACTCATAAAATTATAATGGCTGGGGACTTCGTGTTTTAAATCCACTCTTAGATAGGTCTGCTGTCACAGGGGGGATGACATCTAACACTATAAAGACAATTACACAGTTTACAAGTGACCACAACTTATCAGACCCCTGAAGGTTTCTAAACACAAACTCAAGAACATATTCCTTCTACTTACCAGTGCATCATTGCTACTCAAGAATTGATTCTTTCTTTAAAGATAATAATTTCTTGTCTACGATTAAATCTTGCAAGTACGAAGCTATTGTTATTTCCGACCATGCCCCTCTGATCTTGGAGCTAAAATCATTATGACCCACATACTCATCTTACAGATGGCGTCTTAACCCACGTCTATTAGCACACGAGAACTGTACAGAATTTATATCAAAACAAATCAGTTTCATTCTAGAGACAAATACATCCTCAGAGGTCTCTGCAGGAATACTCTGAGAAACTCTGAAGGCCTTCTTAAGAGGACAGATTATTTCATATCTTTCCCACAGAAATAAATTAGAAACCAAGAAGGTATCAGAGCTAACAAGCGAAATTACTAGAATAGATCAAGAACATGCCAGGTGTCCAAATGAGGCTCTTCATACGAAAAGGCAGGCTCTGCATTCAGAGTTTAACCTCTTAACAACTAAAGAAACTGAACAGCTCATTTTTAAATCAAGATATCATCACTATGAACACAGAGAGAAAGCTAAAAAGTTCTTAGCTCAACAAATCCATAAGCAAGAAGTTCGCAATGCAATTCCAGCAATCACCAACACAAACGGTGATAAAATTATTGACCATAAAAATATAATGCACACATTTAGAGATTACTATAAATCCTTATATTCTACTGAGTTTAAAGAAGACAACACACAATCTAAAGCATTTCTGGATGCATTACAGATACCACAAATAGATACTTAGTGTAGAGGAATTGGATAAACCTCTGGCGCTATCAGAATTACTAGATACTATAAAGTCACTTCAGATTGGGAAAGCAGCAGACCCTGATGGCTACCTTGCCAAATTTTATAAGAAATATTATTATCGTTGGATGCAGAAAAAACATTTGATATGATTGAATGGAACTACTTTTTCACTACATTAGAGAAATTTGGGTTTGGCCCGAACATTTGTGCATGGATCAAACTACTGTATACCAATCCAGAAGCTTCAGTTTGTATTAACAACATTTGTTCAGACTACTTTAAACTAGAACGTGGTACCAGACAAGGATGCCCCTTGTCACCACTGCTATTTGCAGTCACCATTGAACCACTGGCAGTTCACTGTCAAAATGCTTACCAGATAAAGGGGATTATCAGAGAAGGACTTGAACAGAAAATTTCTCTATATGCAGATTATATAGTACTGTATATATCAGACCCACAAAATACTGTGCCTGCAGTCTTAACAGCACTTACAGAATTTCAAAAGATCTTTGGTCTCAGAATTAATTTGAATAAAAGTGTGCTCTTTCCAGTGAATTCTCAAGCATACAATACTAGATTGGACACCTTCCCTTTTATCATTGCAGATCAGTTTAAATATCTAGGGGTAAATATCACAAGTAAACATAAAGCTCTTTATCAACAAAATGTCACCATCTGTATGGAAAAAATTAAGAAAGACTTGCATAGATGGTCAACCCTTCAACTCACTCTAGCTGGAAGAATTAATGTTGTTAAGATGAATATCCTTCCTAAGTTTCTCTTTTTATTTCAAAACATTCCAATATACATCAATAAATCATTTTTTAAGCAATTAGATTCAACCATAACCTCATTTATTTGAAACTTAAAACATTCACGTATCCAAAGAGCGACCCTACAAAGACCTAAGGCAGAAGGTGGCATGACTCTACCCAACTTTCAGGTTTATTACTGGGCAGCAAACATACAAGCTATAAAAACCTAGACATTGACACAAACAGATGAACATACACAGGCTTGGTGCGCAATAGAAATAAAATCATGCAGTACTTCTTTATATTCCCTGCTTTGTGCCCCTATTAATGCAAGTTATCGCCGATATACTAATAACCCAATTGTGCTTCACTCACTCAGAATATGGAACCAATGTAGAAAGTATTTTAAGATGGAGAATCTTTTATCTGTGGCACCTCTGCATGAGAACCACCTTTTTCAACCCTTGCAAACACATGCAGTTTTTAATATCTGGAAAACATTTGGGATTAAATTACTTAGAGATCTTTATATAGACAACATCTTTGCATCCTATGAACAATTACATTCCAAATATAACTTTCCAGCAACACATTTCTTTCACTATCTTCAAATTAGAAACTTTGTTAAACAGAACCTACCCGATTTTCCTCATCTCTCACCTTCCTCTATGCTGAAAAAAATATTGCTCAGTTTCGAGGACTCAGACAGCATTTCTGCAATATACAAAATTATTTGTTCATTTTCTTTTTTTCGACATACAGCTCTTGTTGCTCTTTTTCTTTTGCAATCTAACATTTGACGTTCTTGAATAGACAATTTGCTTTTCTGCCTTGTCAGAATGGGTTAGAACTGAGAGTGTCACAGGGTGGTACAGAGAGAGGATGTACGTAGTAGGAGTAATGATTGGGTGGGCGGTGTGGAGGGGAGTGGTCAAACCTGAATAACACGGACATAACAGAAAACTTTTAATATAATAGAGAGATGATCCATCCATCCATCCAGTTTCCAACCCGCTGAATCTGAACACAGGGTCACAGAGTTCTGCTGGAGCCAATCCCATCCAACACAGGGCACAAGGCAGGAATCAATCCCGGGCAGGGTGCCAACCCACCGCAGAGAGAGATGATAATAATAATAATCATTATAATAATAATGATCATTATTATTATTATTATATTTGTTGTGAAGCTTTAGTGTTAATATCAGAAAACTTCAAAACATCTTCATGAGTGCCAGTTTGCGGCTCAGGCTGCCATAAAATTGTGACGTCATTCATTCTAAAATGTGACCACCACATCCTAATGATAACCACCACATCCTTCATTGAGGTCTAACCTATGGGAATCTAGTCATTATACTGGCAAAGTATAAAAATTGTCCATGGTTACATAGTAACCTTGATCCAGCAGAGCATCTATCAAAGGCAGCACTGATGACATAGCAATGCCGTTCTGATTGTATTTCTGATCAAACGTTGGCTTTATGCCAAATCTTGCTCTTTTTGACGCAATGTACTGTATCCATGAAAGTCTGCCCTTATAAACCATGGAATGTGAACGCTCTAAAATTTTGTTACAATGGCCTGGTATATCTTCCAAATTTTCTTCAGTTTGGTTGCTGGATGAGTATTCTCATCAAAGTCTTCATTGTTGGTACAGTGCAGATATTTCATAATTAGTGAAAACCTACAATCAGACATAATATCTCCAAAGAACGGTGCTGCCAAAATTTTGTTCTTGGACCAGTACCATTGCTTCTCAGGTTTTACTAGAAGTCCTTGCAATATCAATAAGCCTAAAACGGCCCAGATATCATCAGCAGTTACTGGTTCCCCTCTTTTTGAACAGGAAAACTGCTTATGTGCACGGTTATTTGCCTGAAACTGTTCAGCATAACGATTGTCTGGACAACAGTTCTGTCAATCACATCTTTTTCCAGGAATAACTTCATGAAAGTGAGGGAATCTTGGCTGTAAACGTCGAATTTTATTCCTGGTTGCCTCACAAAATCAAAACGAGGTGCCGCTGGTTTATTTAAAGCAGGGTCAACAGCCAACCAGACGCAAGGGTCACTTTGGATTCATCAGAATCACTTTCGGGCTCACTGTCCATTTGAGTTTCACCACCTGAGGACAAATTCACTTCCTCATCACTGCTGATGACAGGCTCCTCAGCATCCTCAGTATCACTGCTTGTATCACTAGCAAGAGTGGGCAACACCTGGGCAGCTGAAAAGCGTTTCTTACGAGACTCCATTATTACGGAGGAGATTACTGATCACAATTACAAGTGACAGGAGAAGATGCACCAACTTCTTTGCCCATGTGATGCTTGGATGTAAGTTATGCAAGATCCACCTGTAATATCACCTGAGTAATGCTCGGGACATACAGTATGCTGACAGCACTTTTACAACCCAAGTGATTCTAAGTTCTAACACTTATGCAAGACGCATCTGTACAGTTACCCAAGTGACACTCAGCATTAACGCTTTTGTCATGGTTTTTGCAGCACAGGTAACACCTGGGTCTAATGCAAAGGAGGTTAAACAAAAGAGTAAGGCTTCTGTAAAAGGCTAAGAGGCACAAGCTTGCAGCAATCCCTTTTGAAAATTGAAGCCTTGACTCAGCACCAATGCAAATGTTTACACCACCATTATCTTATTCCTGCTATATTGTGGCCTCCATATAAACAGTATTACAAGGTATCATAATGGCATAGACATTGTTGGGAAAAGCAGCTCATTTAGGAGGGAGCCATAGGCTCAACCCAAGGCCTATTCCTGACACTGTACAAAATATAAAGCCTGTTATTTAATGAACAAAACAGCTTGTTATGGCTAAAAACAAGAGATTCTATTGTTAACAATGGTTTATGGTGCTTTCTGCCAAAAATGAAAATGTTGCTATGTAACACAACTAAAATGTGTGAGCGGTCAATGAGGTTAATTACTGTAGGCACGCAAGCTTTCCTTTCTCTCTGCTCTCAATAGCCAAAATATTATGTACTAAATTTAGTGTGCCAATGCCCTAGTCTAACCTTGCCTTTAAAACTGCTGTCTTACATATTGATGAAGTCACCACCAGAGTGGAGGAATGGAGCTTTGGCAGAGTAATATACAGCGTACAGCGCATTCTGCTCTATGCAGACTAATATGTGTTGTCTCCCACTGAATCTGAGCCAGCTTTCTAATGTTTCAAAAAAGGATTATTATTACTGGACATGTACTGTAACATACCTTTAAAGGGGATCACAAAACATCTATATATCATTTGCTTGCTGCATTTATAAATGGCCAGGACGTCCATCTATCTATTTTCACTACTGATTTGTACAAAAAAGGGTTATAAGGGCTGAAATTTCAATGTTGCAAAGCATCCAAACACATACACTTTCATACGGAGCTACTCAGTTGACATAATCTACATATCTTTGTGATGAGGAAACCAAACCCAGACTTGAACAGAATGGGAAAACTCCACACAAACAGTCCTGGGCTGGGACCCAAAATTAACACCCTGAATCTGTGATGTGCACTGCACCACTCTAATTTCTTTGTCAGTTACAGTATATATATTCATGTATACAAAAATTCAGGAATCCAGTTCAGGGTAATTCTGGTGGAACTGGGCAAGGTGGGAAATAACTCTGGAAGGTCCTAGCAGTGCATTGCAGTTGTCAAAAATGTAAGAATACAAAAAAAGTGAAAATAAAACGGAGATCTGAGCTACACAATCTTCAAGACTGAGACTATAAATATAGGTAAACTTCCGTTACAATGAATATCTTTAACAACAAAATTTCCATTACAACGAAGTATTTTTATGGTCCCGACAGTTTCCCCATATGACACGAGTCTATAGAAATCTCGTTACTACGAAGTACATTCAGCAAACACTTTCAATATAACAAAGTTCCCATAAGACCTTGAAATGCCTGAATGAATCATCCACAGTGCAGTTAGTTCTGTCGTCGCAGATCCCCAAACAGAAACATTATAAAAAAAAATTCTTCCTTTGAACTTTCCTCGTACTGTTTTTTTGCTGTTTTTGTTTTCGGTGGTTTTCAGTGATACCTTTTACTTATTGCTCGTGAACATTTGAAAAACATCCATTGGAATTTAACTCATTGTTACCCTCCTATAGAAACGACAGACACGAAAAAGCAATAACAGTTCATATTAGAAAAAAAACTTGGATAAATTTTTGCAGCTCTCGATTACGGCAAAAAGAAAAAAAGACGTTACCAGTGAATTCGGAATTTCGCTATTGACACTGTCAACTTTCTTGAAACACCGAGCAAAAAAAAGAAGAAAATCTCGGGTTGCAAATGTATGCGAACTGCTGCATTTGAAGATGTTGGAAAAGCCGTTTACATGTGGTTCAGTGATGCTCGTTCAAGAAACATTCCTATTAATGCGGCACTCATTCAAGAAAATGTGAGGTTTCTAAGCTCTCTTGGGACCTCCCCCAACTGTACAACACGCCGAAGTGCGTCCCGAAGTGCGATCACTGCATCTGTGAAAGACTGTTTTTATGTTGCCGGGGCAACAGCAGGTTCACAGCTCTGCTGCATCTCGAGCAAACTCGATGGGTGATGCAAGGAACATTGTAAATGCAGGGAACAGGATTACTTGGCCACTAACCTGGCCACAACCCTGCCTGACTGCTGTATCTGTGTATAGGAGAGTGGCATATCCCGCTACAATAAATAACCATGCTGTTCCTGTTTCAAGCTGAATAAAGCTAGTTTTGCTAAAGTACTGAGACTCAGCCTCGTGTTTTGGGATGTAAGACAGGGACTTATAGCGAGACCCTGATCTTTTAGGATTTGCTTCTGTGGCGCCACCGCTGTGATCCTGCTGTTGCCCTGTCTCGGCAACGGATAAACAGTCTTACACCAACACGGCAATCACGCTTCAGGATGCACTTTAGCGTGATGTTCCCATTGAGTGTGGGAGGAACCCGGGGGTGGGTTGGGGGAGAACCCGGGGGAGGGGGTTGGGGGGGGATCCCAAAAGAGTTCAGAAACCTCACAATATGAAGAAGAAGTAAAGGATGATTCGGCTTTTGATTGATAACTGTGCTGCCCACAACATGCTTCTGCATTTAGATAATGTTGCGTTGAATTCCTCCCACCCAATTGGATAGCAGTGTTTCAGCCATTGGATTTGGGCATCATTCGCACCCTGAAAGTGTATTATCGCAAGGAAATGCTGGGAAAAATTCTTGTCAGCATAACTTGTATACAGGAGAATATTAAAATTAACGCAAAAGAAGCTATTGAAATGATTGCAGACACCTGGACGCAAGTTAAAGAAAGCAATATAGCAACAAATACTCAAATACGTCTCATTACAACTAAATTTTCATTACAACAAAATATTTTTTAGGTCCCTAGAAGTTCGTCGTAATAGAATTTTACCTGTATAGCCTAATGAGAAAGCCACAGATGCATTACCTTTCATAAAATGTGTTATGCACAAAAGCAAAAGGTAACTGTTGGCTACTTATATATGGTATATAATGATTGACCACAAGTGCCTTTGAGAAGCTGCAGGAGGCCTGTTAGCATTCCACAAGCTGTTAGATTTTGTCCCAACGGGGTAATATTGAGACTCTCTTCGTCATACAGTTGGTGCCGTTAGGAAAATCTTGAATATAAGTGTGTAATCTATCTATCTAATGCAAGGTGGATCTATCTGTTCAGGTATTCTTCTACAGTGACTACAGATCTTTAAAGGGTTTTTTTGACCTCAGAAGCTATTCTGCACAACACAGTAGCTGTGAAAGTATATCTAGCATGGAGCATAATAGCAAGCCTCTTTCTGAACTAAATTAGGTCTAGAATCAGAAGGTGAGGCAGAGCAAGTACTTAACCGAAGGATGTTAGTGCAGTCAGGATTTGAGGAGACAGGATGAAAGGTTAGTGAGAGTATTTTGAAAAGCACTTTGAAGCGGTAATGAAGATATGCCACCAAACCAGCTTTGTACCTACTGTTAAAGAGGTAAAGAAGGTTTGGTGTGTATGTATTTAGTTCATACTATGCATTTGATATGGGCAGGATAATGTTTTTCCCCACTGATCAAAAGAACCCATGTTCACTTTTGCCTTTAGGTATGCGTGCATTTTATCCAGGTTGCTGGTATTCTTCCTATATCACAAAGATTCCCAGAATGTATTAGTTAATTACTTGCAGTAAACTGATCTTAGAATGAGAAAGTGTAAGGATGCGTATGAATGCATTCAGCTGGTGTCTCATCTATGGTCAGTTCCTGGATTGTACATGATGCAACAGATTAAAGTTCTCCACAGCCCTTAGATTCAAAGATCTCTTAGAGAAATTCTGTGAGGTATACTTTATGTGTTGTTTATTTTGTGTTCTGTTTCTGGTTGGAATTGTGCCAAGAGCTTTCCCCACATTCCCACAGTTAAGTGCAGGTCAGGTCAGGTTGGGGAGCATGCCCTGGTTCAGCATGTTGCCACACCCACCACACAACAAAATAGCTCAGGATTCTGTTTGGGAACTCCCCAGGCAGACACGCAGTCTCTGGAAATGACCCTCTATCTGCTGCAGCCAGGTGTTACATGGGTGTCCCCTTGGCCTGGTCCAGCCACTTAGGTCCTCAGTAATGAGGATCCAGAAAGCCGGATCACCCTTGGGGAATGACACCACATGGCTTTAGTGCCGTAACTGATGCTCCTTCACAATGCAGGTAAAATGCCTCATTCAGGACTTCATGAGCAACCGCACATCTGACACAAAGTCAAACCAGCACTACCCAAGGATTCTCTGAAGTGACACAGTACAGAAGGTGTCCAGTCTTCATCTCAGGTCACTGGACAGCGTCCATGTCTCGCAACCATATAGCAAACAGGAAGCACCAGGACTCTAAAGACTTGGACTTTCGTCCTTTTGCGTATCGGGAGCACCACACACCCCTTTCCAGTGACCTCATGACCCCCCATGCTCTCCCAATCCGTCTACTGACTTCATAGGAAGAATCACCAGAGACCTGAATGTCACTGCTGAGGTAAGTTAACCTCTCAACAAGGTTGACACTCTCCCCTCAGGCAGACACACTGCTGATGGCTGTGCCTAAGAGGTCATTAAAGTTCTCACAGATAAAAACACAATTAAGACCTCCAAAGTCCCCTAGGTGACTTAATGAATACAGCTTCATAACCAAAAGTTTTTATAAGGCAATGTGTGGACACCCGGCTATTTAATGCAGCATGATAATCCCTGCTGTAGCTTTCGGGGGACACCTGATCCTTTCGGTAAATGTTACCCTTTGGTGATTTCATTGTCCCATTGACCTTGATCTGATAAATAGGCACTTTGCTGGCACACCCTTGGAAAGGTATATCAATACAAAAACTCCTGTTTTTATTCCCATTTTCAACTTTTATACATTTTTAACACTTCATTTAATGTAATGCTTCTCATGTCACCACTTTGAAAAATAGCCTTATGATAATGAATGTAAAACATCAATAATATGTTTAGATGATTATCTATAAACTAGCTTTTAAAGTGAAAGAATTACACAAAATAAATGCAGTCTTATAAAGCCATAGTCTGGAGTTAGTTGAAAAAGTTATACAGCTGCTCTTCCCATACCATAGATGTTTACATAGCATACTTAAATGTTCTAAATGCTCTAAATAAGAAATACAACTACTAAAACATTAGAAGGTTAATTGAAACATTTGGGTAAGCAGGAAACCACTCAGATTTGAATCCTAAGCAAAAGAAAATGACTGACTGAAAACTGCTCAGAGAGGACCTCAGCCCTATCAAATACACATATTGTTAAAGTGGAAATTAAGGTTAAAGAAAAGACCAAACTATTAAACTGTGCTCTGTCTTTAAAAGGCAGCCAACTATGATAATTAGCTGCAGATTTTCTTTTAGAGCAGACTTTGGCTATGATGAATATGACTAGCACGTTGAACAGCCAGCAGAAGGCAGCTGAGTAAACCAGAAACAAATAAGTTCAGTATCAAATGGATAATATTAATTTTTTGGAACATCTGTAACTCAGCATTCTCTTGTATTTCTTCTCCCCAAATATTCTTATACGATGGTCATTCTCCAGAAGATTATATAACTGCATGACTATATTTTAATTATAAAATACTATATTGTCAAACATTTGTGGTCATCTGACCATCACTCCAATATGAGATTGTTGGATATCCCATTTCTGCGGTGGGTTGGCACCCTGCCCGGGATTGGTTCCTGCCTTGTGCCCTGTGTTGGCTGGGATTGGCTCCGGCAGACCCCCGTGACCCTGTGTTTGGATTCAGCGGGTTGGAAACTGGATGGATGGATGGATATCCCATTTCATATGGAGTTAAATGGAATACAGTGTTGTCCCATCCCTTCCAGATATAACAAGATCCACCTTTCTGTGAAGGTTTTCCACAAGAGTTTGGAGTTTGTCTGTGAGAATATGCAGCCATTCAAGCAAAAGAGCATTGGCCAGGTCAAGTACTGATGTTGGCCGAGGAGCCATGACTTGTAGCTGGCATTCCAATTTGTCCAAAAGGTGGATGTTAGGGCTCTGTGCATGCTACTCAAGCCCCTTTATATCAAACTCAATAAAACCATGGCTTTTACCATGGTTTACCATAAAGCACAGTCATGCTGGAACAGAAAAGGTCCTTTCGCAAATTGTTGATACAAACTTGGAAGCTCACAATTGTCTGAAATGTTTTTGTATGCTTTAGACTAAACAGAACCCTTCACTGGAACCAAGAGGCCTGGCCTAAACCCTGAAAAAAGCCCCAGACCATAATCCCTCCTCCTTCAAACTTAACAATAGGCACTATACAGTCAGGAAGGCAGTGTTCTCCAGGCATTAGCCAAACCCAGATTCGTCCATCAGACTGCCAAAGAGTGAAGTGTGACTCATCACTCCAAAGAACATGTTTCCACTGCTCCAGAGGCCAATGTCGGTGTGCTTTACATCACTCCAGCTGGTGCTTAGCATTATGCACAGTGATCTTCTCAGTTCTTCTGCTGATGCTGCTTCCAGAAGCAGTTTGGAACTCAATTACGTGATGCAACAGAGAATTGGTGATTTTTACGTGCTCTGTACTTCAGCCCTCATAATCTGCACTGCCCTGTGAGTTTATGTGGTCGACTACTTTGAGGCTGAGCTGTGTTTGTTCCTAGACACTTCCATGTCACAAAATTGGCCTTACAGTTGACCGGGCAGATGTTGCAGATCTAGCCAATTTCATATACTGACTTTTGGCAAGGGTGGCATCCTTAGACAGTGCCAGGTTTAAAGTCACTGGGCTCCTAAATATGACCTATTCTACTGCCAATGTTTTTCAAGGAAGACTGCATGGTTATGTGCTTGATTTTATGAAACACCTGAACTGATTAATTTGGAGTGTCTATATACTTTTAGTCATATAGTGTCTCTAGCATACATTTTCAGCTTATAATAGTAAAAGAGAAAAGCTAAAATATTTTTCATTGGATTCACATCTCCCAATTGCAGTTATAATGCATTTGCATCTTGATCTACTTTGGATGCTGTCTACGCATGTACTCATACTAAATGGGGCACATGTGGCACTGTGACACTGTAGGCTAACCTTGAATTGAATATTCACACATGACTCAACAGTTCACAAACACTGCCGCCTTGTACACAGAAGTTAAAGTACATTCAATTTGTTCAATTCATCCATACTAGCAAAACTGGGTATTTTTTCTATATATGTATTGATTTCTTTAGTAATGAATGTTGTTCAGACAAACCATGTCTTGTAAAGCAAAAAGATGATATAGCATCCATGCACTTATTTGTGGTATCTCTTCTTATATTTCCCAAATTGATGGCAGGTTGTGCTCTTGAGTCAATTAGAATCTCAGAAATAGTGACAAGTAAACTCATGTGTTAAAATATTGATATAAAGGGTTATTATTGTCACATGTACAAAGTACAGTAAAATTCTTACTTGCTTGTACTCATCAATATGCAACATATCACCATTCTCTGGTATGATAAGTTTGAAGGTGTTCACTGGCAATGCAGTCCAGAAGAGTTTGATACAATACACAGAACAAATCCTCAATAAAAAATAAAAAATAAAATTTTTTTTGAAGTACGGAGCAGAATTTAACAGTAGATGATATCACATAATAAGATTTGGGTAATTTTAGACTCCTGGAGACCTCATCCATCAAGCTACTTCCCCCATTTGGCCATTCCATGGCTGAAACAGTGTTGGGCCAGCCAATTCGATGAAAGGACCCCTCTTTCTCACGATTCCTGCGATCCTCCATCAGGGATGACTTTACCTTAGGCAGGCAAAACAACTTGGCAGGTGGGTCGTGGCACCAAGTGCCGCATTTGAATACCGAGAAGAGAAACAGAATAGGTGAGGGTTAGTATCCAATTCTAACTATCATGTGTAACAGTTTGAGGGTGCTATCGCTCCCTTGAACCCTTGTTCGAGACGCCAGACACCTGCTAAAAGTCCAATATGACTTTATTTTATAATAATAATGTGCACAAAGCACCCTCCACTCCACAGTACTAATAAATCCAATAATCAATAAACAATAATCACAATCCTCCACTCCCAGACGCGTTGCCACCCTTCCACCCAGCTCAGCTCGATGTCTGGGATTTCCCATAGTCCTTTTATAGTCCTTCACCCCGGAAGCACGTCATTCCTCTTGTTCATGTGACTTTGACATACTTCCGGGGCGTAGGGAAATAATTACTGATCCTCCCTGCAGTGCCTTCTAGCGGCCCCCGTGGTATCCAGCAGGGTTGTAAAGGAAAACTCCAACGTCCATAATTCCCTGCTGGCATTCGGGGTACCTCCATACTGCAAGGAGAGCTCCACCTGGCGGCCTGGGGGTATTGGCCAGGATAAATGGCCGGCCACCTATCACACATGTTACTTATGTTTTAGTGCTAATGACTAACAACAGAGATGCAGTATGTACAGTTAATCAGCAGCTCTAGTCAGGATATGCTAAACTGAAGTAGTGAGTCTTCAGCCGGGATTTAAAAGCTGAGACTGAAGGGGCATTTCTTATAGTAGCAGGCAGACCATTCCACAGTTTAGGGACCCTGTAACTAAAAGCTCGACCTCCCATTGTTATTTTATTAATCCTTGGAACCATAAGCAGACCAGCATCTTGAGATCTTAATGTGCGCTCTGGTTTGTAAGTCATGATAAGTTCAGACAAGTAAGCCGGACCTCGGCCATTTAATGCTTTATATGTTAAAAGAAGGATTTTGAAATCAGCCCTAAACTTAACCGGGAGCCAGTGTAAGGCTTTAAGAACTGGAGTTATGTGTTCGTATTTTCTTGTTCTTGTAATAATTCTTGCAGCCGCCATTTTTGATTAACTGGAGGCTGTATAAAGAACAGTTTGAACATCCAGTGAACACCGCATTACAGTAGTCAGTCCTACTAGAGATAAATGCATGAATTAATTTCTCAGAATCCTGTTTATTCAGAAAGTGCCTTAATTTCCTAACATTTTTAAAATGGAAGAAACATGTTTTGGACAACTTTGTAATATGAGCTTTAAATGACATGCTAGACTCAAAGATAACTCCTAGATTGCGGGCTGATTTCAGTAAAATCCAACTGAGTTAAATGATGACAAAATATTGTTATGATCAGCGTCATTCCCTCCAACAATTAACATCTCTGTTTTATCTGTATTTAAAGACAAGTAGTTCTCATTCATCCACTATACCCATCCTAAAGTTCTGCCGTTCTTTTTACATGTATGTTGTATAGTCATGATTGTATAAATTATGATTATAAAGTTTTCTATCAATGCAGATATCACTGACTTGTTCACTTTGTCTAATTTATATAACTTTTGCCTTTCCAGTAGTGTGCATACAGTTCGATTACCTCTGCATTGTAATTATAATCCCTTACAAAGACACATCTAGACTACCTGTTATTTATTTATGTATTATCAAAAAATGCAATCAAAGTTCTGTGTTATTCAACTTCAAATGAACGAACTGCTTGCAAATTGATTAACACATATTTTACTGCAAAATAATCTGCTAATGTGCACAACTAACTAAATTTAAGTACAAACTGAAACATATCATACATTGCAGTTGTCACACATGTGCATTTGGGAGAAAACTTCAGGGTTCATGTAATGGTTGTTGCACTTCTGAGCTAGACGGTGGCACTGTTGCCTTATGCCTCTTCTCTTCCTCAAATGGCAAAATGGATGACTGGCATTTCTTCCACATCTGATGTCACTTCCGTGTTTCACCCTCCTGAACCAGTTTCTTTTGGGTTATAACACTGACAACTAGTCACACCACCATCTTGGATTAATCTGAAGAAGGCTCCCATATCAATAAGAAGTCATTTATTATTTATGTTTTTGCGAACTTCTTTTTTGTCATCATAATAGATGGGGTTCACCTTGATGCCCCAAACCTTTTTACATGACTCTTTGTTTTCATTACATAGTATTAACTAAATTTCAATCTTGAGCAGCAATTAATTTGACCAAGCTAAATATTTTCAGCTATAAACAGAACCTGTATTCGGACCCAGAACACTGTGTTAGCAAGGCATGCCTCCTGATATCCAGTCTGAATGATGTTATGCATTCTCACGCTAGTTGTAGCAAATGAGGACAAAGTGCTTTACTCAACAAGTAAGTCAAAAGTTTGAGAATCCTTATACTTTAATGTAACTTCAGGTAAAGAATTTATACCATCCCATTGTTAAATGGTGCGACTCAAACCACCTACACCTGAATACCAGCAAAACCAAGGAGCTGGTGGTGGATTTTAGGAGGCCCAGGCCCCTCATGGACCCCATGATCATCAGGGGTGACTGTGTGCAGAGGGTGCAGACCTATAAATACCTAAATACCTGGGAGTACAGACGGATGATAAATTGGACTGGACTGCCAATATTGATGCTCTGTGTAAGAAAGGAACAGAGCCGACTATACTTCCTTAGAAGGCTGGCGTCCTTCAACATCTGCAATAAGATGCTGCAGATGTTCTATCAGACGGTTGTGGCGAGTGCCCTCTTCTACGCGGTGGTGTGCTGGGGAGGCAGCATAAAGAAGAGGGACGCCTCACGCCTGGACAAACTGGTGAGGAAGGCAGGCTCTATTGTAGGCATGGAGTTGGACAGTTTGACATCCGTGGCAGAGTGACGGGCACTAAGCAGCCTCCTGTCAATAATGGAGAATCCACTACATCCACTAAACAGTATCATCTCCAGACAGAGGAGCAGCTTCAGCGACAGACTGCTGTCACTTTCCTGCTCCACTGACAGACTGAGGAGATTGTTCCTCCCCCACACTATGCGACTCTTCAATTCCACCCGGGGGGGTAAACGTTAACATTATTCAAAGTTACTGACTATCTGTATACCTGCATTGTTATCACTCTTTAATTTAATATTTTCTTTATCAGTATGCTGCTGCTGGAGTATGTGAATTTCCCCTTGGGATTAATAAAGTATCTATCTATCTTTCTACAGTATCTATCTATCTATCTATCTATCTATCTATCTATCTATCTATCTATCTATCTATCTATCTATCTATCTATCTATCTATCTATCTATCTATCTATCTATCTATCTATCTATCTATCTATCTATCTATCTATACCATGTATGAAAGATGTATTTTCCATTGAGAAACTTGCAGGTAAAAAAGTGATAACTTCTCTAACCTGACAAATAAATTGGCTGAAGGAAAACTAAAACAGAGCAGGGAAGAAAATGGAGCTACATATATACCAGAATGACAGAGGGGTGTAAGGGACATATCAAAAGCAATCTAACAATAATATTAACAGAAGCTGTGCTAGCAGCGTAAACATTAACATAGGATTCTGTGATAGCACAACTATACTACTGTAAAACTATATTAAAGATGACGAAGTGCTGGGGATGGTTAACATTAATGCCTTTAATTACCAGGGCTCAATTCCCAGCCTTGTTAATATTTGAATGGTATTGTTTTCTGTATGGAATTTTCTCCGGGTACTTCAGTTTCCTCCCACATTCCAAAGACATGTTTGCTTAAATGTGGCCCTAGTATATGTGAGAGAGTATGTATAGTAAGTGGGCTTTTTGATGGAAAGGCGCCCCATCCTATCCATGCTTGGTTCACATCTTATGTCTGATGGTGCTCACAAAAATAACTGATGGATAACTGTATTGTGAATAAGTATCCATCTTCTGCCTTGTGTGAAAGTCGGTTTTAATTAAAGAAATAGCTTGCAGTACAGAGGCAAAGTTTGTTAAATTACCAAACTGGGAAATGCCAGCAGTCAGAATATCTATCTATATATATAACTATCTGTATATATATCTATATATTTAAATATCTGTCTATCTCTCTCTCTCTCTTTATGTATATATATATATATATAGTGGCAGGCGGCTGGCATCCATGCCCAGCCGGGACGCCCCTGCACACTATATTCAGGGGGAGCAGCCCTGGAAGAGGCAATACCTCCCCCTGGACGCTAGATAGCCACCCCCCTGGGCTGGAGTAGTGCCTGGGTTTCCCACAGGGCTCCCTGGGAATTGGAGTTGGGGGCAGCCCTGTTGGGTCCCGCAGGTACCGCCAGGGGGTGCTATGTTTGGGACTCCTGAGCCCGTGTGGGCAACGGATTCATCACACCTGGAAGTGCCACTGGAACTCGGTGATCAAGCACCTGGAGCACTTCTAGGTGACCTATAAAAGGAGCCAGCGACCACCACTCAAGGGCCAGAGTTGGGTGGAGGAGGACAAGGTTGCTAGAGAGGAGTGGTGGTGCCAAGGAGAAGTGTTTGTACTGGTGGTTAGAAGTGCTTGGGACTGTGTTGTGGTTGGGGGGATTACGGGGAAGACGTACCCTCCAGCTGAAGAGAAATAAAATATTTGTATTGTATACGTGCCTCCTGTGTCAAGTCTGTGCCGGGTCGGGCGCAATATAGTGCCTTTCTGACAATATATATATATATATATATATATTTATATATATATATATATATATATATATATATATATATATATAATAGGAGGCTAGCCTTTTTGCCATTCTGCCGCTCGCGTATGGGGATGCGGATGTACAATTTACTAACTATTTTACATTACAGCAAGTAATTAACCATATTAAAAATATTAAAACATAATAATCTGAATATAAATTATGTTTCATGTTGTCCATCCATCCATCCATCCATTCTCTTCGGCTTATCCGAGGTCGGGTCGCGGGGCAGCAGCTTGAGCAGAGATGCCCAGACTTCCCTCTCCCCGGCCACTACTTGTAGCTCTTCCGGGGGAATCCCGAGGCGTTCCCAGGCCAGCTGAGAGACATAGTCCCTCCAGTGTGTCCTGGGTCTTCCCCTGGGCCTCCTCCTGGTTAGACGTGCCCGGAACACCTCACCAGGGAGGCGTCCAGGAGGCATCCTGATCAGATGCCCGAGCCACCTCATCTGACTCCTCTCGACGCGGAGGAGCTGCGGCTCTACTCTGAGCCCCTCCCGGATGACTGAGCTTCTCACCCTATCTTTAAGGGAAAGCCCAGACACCCTACGGAGGAAACTCATTTCAGCTGCTTGTATTCGCGATCTTGTTCTTTCGGTCACTACCCATAGCTCATGACCATAGGTGAGGGTAGGCACATAGATCGACTGGTAAATTGAGATATCACCACGACAGACCGATGCAGAGCCCGCATTACTGCGGATGCCACACCGATCCGCCTGTCGATCTCACACTCCATTCTTCCCTCACTCGTGAACAAGATCCCGAGATACTTGAACTCCTCCACTTGGGGCAGGATCTCGCTACCAACCCTGAGAGGGTACTCCACCCTTTTCTGGCTGAGGACCATGGTCTCGGATTTGGAGGTGCTGATTCCCATCCCAGCCGCTTCATACTCAGCTGCGAACCGATCCAGAGAGAGCTGAAGATCACGGCCTGATTAAGCAAACAGGACAACATCATTTGCAAAAAGCAGTGACCCAATCCTGAGTCCACCAAACCGGAGCCCCTCAAAGCCCCGGCTGCACCTAGAAATTCCGTCCATAAAAGTTATGAACAGAATTGGTGACAAAGGGCACCCCTGGCGGAGTCCAACTCTCACTGGAAACAGGTTCGACTTACTGCCGGCAATGTGGACCAAGCTCTGGCACCGGTTGTACAGGGACCGAACAGCCCTTATCAGGGGTTCCGGTACCCCATACTCTCAGAGTACCTCCCACAGAATTCCCTGAGGGACATGGTCGAATGCCTTTTCCAAGTCCACAAAACACATGTAGACTGGTTGGGCAAACTCCCATGCACCCTCCAGGACCCTGCTAAGGGAGTAGAGCTAGTCCACTGTTCCGCGACCAGGACGAAAACCACACTGTTCATCCTGAATCCGAGGTTTGACTATCCAATGGACCCTCCTCTCCAGAAACCCCGAATAGACTTTTCCAGGGAGGCTGAGGAGTGTGATCCCTCTGTAGTTGGAACACACCCTCCAGTCCCCCTCCTTAAAGAGGGGGACCACCACCCTGGTCTGCCAATCCAGAGGCACTGTCCCTGATGTCCATGCAATGTTGCAGAGACGTGTCAATCAAGACAGCCCTACAACATCCAGAGCCTTGAGGAACTCCGGGTGTATCTCATCCACCCCCGGGGCCCTGCCACAAGGAGTTTTTTGACCACCTCGGTGACCTCAGTCCCAGAGATGGGGGAGCCCACCTCCGAGTCCCCAGGCTCTGCTTCCTCATTGGAAGGCATGTTAGTGGGATTGAGGAGGTCTTCGAAGTACTCCCCCCACCGACCCACAACGTCCCGAGTCGAGGTCAGCAGTGCACCATCCCCACCATATACAGTGTTGACACTGCACTGCTTCCCCCTACTGAGACGCTGGACTGTGGACCAGAATCTCCTCGAAGCCGTCCGAAAGTCGTTCTCCATGGCCTCCCCAAACTCCTCTCATGCCCGAGTTGTTGCCTCAGCAACCACCAAAGCCACATTCCACTTGGCCTACTGGTACCTATCAGCTGCCTCCAGAGTCCCACAGGACAAAAGGGTCCTGTAGGACTCCTTCTTCAGCTTGACGGCATCCCGCCACGACAGGCACCGATCACCTTACGGCCACAGCTCCGGTCAGCTGCCTCAACAATAGAGGCACGGAACATGGCCCATTCGGACTCAATGTCCCCCACCTCCCTCGGGATGTGGTCGAAGTTCTGCCAGAGGTGGGAGTTGAAGCTACTTCTGACAGGGGGCTCTGCCAGATGTTCCCAGCAGACCCTCACAACACGTTTGGGCCTACCAGGCCTGACCGGCATCCTCCCCACCATCAAAGCCAACTCACCACCAGGTGGTGATCAGTTGACAGCTCCGCCCCGCTCTTCACCCGAGTGTCCAAGACATGTGGCTGCAAGTCCGACGACACAACCACAAAGTCGATCATCGAACTGAGGCCTAGGGTGTCCTGGTGCTAAGTGCACATATGAACACCCTTATGCTTGAACATGGTGTTCGTTAATGACAATCCGTGATGAGCACAGAAGTCCAATAACACCACTCTGGTTCAGATCGGGGGGGCCATTCCTCCCAATCACGCCCTTCCAGGTCTCACTGTCATTGCCCACATGAGCATTGAAGTCTCCCAGCAGTACAAGGGAGTCCCCAGAAGGTATGCCCTCTAGCACCCCCTCCAGGGACTCCAAAAAGGGTGGGTACTCCGAACTGCTGTTCGGTGCATACGCACAAACAACAGTTAGGACCTGTCCCCCCACCCAAAGGCGGAGGGAGGCTACCCTCTCGTCCACTGGGGTAAACCCCAATGAACAGGCTCCAAGTCGGGGAGCAATAAGTATACCCACACCCGCTCGGCGCCTCTCACCGGGGGCATCTCCAGAGTGGTAGAGAGTCCAGCCCCTCTCAAGGAGATTGGTTCCAGAGTCCAAGCTGTGCATTGAGGTGAGTCCGACTATATCTAGCTGGAACCTCTCGACCTCGTGCACTAGCTCAGGCTCCTTCCCCTTCAGAGAGGTGACATTCCACGTTCCAAGAGCCAGCTTCTGTAGCCGAGGAATGGACTGCCAAGGTCCCTGCCTTCGGCCAGCACCCAACTCACACTGCACCCGACCTCCTTGGCCCCTCCCATAGGTGGTGAGCCCATGGGAAGGGGGACACACGTTGCCTCTTCGGGCTGTGCCTGGCCGAGCCCCATGGGTGCAGGCCTGGCCGCCAGGCGCTCACCATTGAGCCCCACCTCAAGGCCTGGCTCCTTAGGGGGGCCCCGGTGACCCGTGTCCGGCAAGGGAAAACGCCGTCCAAAGTTTTCATTCATCATAGAAGGTTTGTTTAACCGCTGTTTGTCTCATCCCTCACCTAGGACCAGTTTGCCTTGGGTGGCCCTACCAGGGGCATAAAGCCCTGGACAACAGAGCTCCTAGGATCATTGGGACACGCAAACCCCTCCACCACGATAAGGTGGCGGTTAAAGGAGAGGTTTCATGTTGTGTTAGAGTTATTCATTGCATAATACAATTTTGTTCTGTTTGGCTTTGAAATTAACATGAAAAAACTTTTACTGTAAAACTTAAGTAAAAACAATTTTTTGAATTAAATTTTTGTGAATATTGCATTGAATTGTGATTCTGTGTTTGGACTTTCATCGTGACAATGGCACATATAACTGTACGTGATTGAATTTTGTTTCCTTCTCTCTATTAAATAAAATGACTTTTTCAAATGTTTGGCTCTGAGATTTGTAAATTGTCTTTGCAAAAGCTATTCTAACGGGAAACTGTTAACGTGTAACGGTCGACCGGAAAGGGTGTATGTACCTGTAAGTTTGTAACTTTTCCCATACCTGTTTTAGTGGTACGCCTTTATGTGCAGGGCCAGCCCTTAATACAGAGGGAGGGGAGCTCCTGGCTTGGAGGGCCAACAGACTGTACGGGGAGGAGCTATCCGTTTGTAAATAGGTGGCGGGAAAAAAGAAGAGGAGCGAGGAGCGAGGAGAGAGGAGGAGGAAGCCATAACAGGAAAAGGCACAAGGGAAAGGATTAACACTCTGGGATATCGTCAGGTGAACCAGGGTTCGTTGCAAGCCAAATTATTTTTTCTTTCGAGAGGAAGGCATACGGGAGAGAACTTGACGGGCCAGCACTAGGAACTGTTAATCAAATCATTTCCCGGAATAAGATATATGGTCGGCGCCTCATTTCCCCACGCTAGACGGAGCTCAACGCTACTGTACAGATAAGACTTTAAAAAACTATAAATTCATTGTTCTTTTTTTTTTGTGTTTTCCATCTGCTAAAATTCTTATTAGTAATGTATGTTTTCTAGGGTTTGTGTTGTGATTTGTGCGGGGAGGGGGAGCGCTGCAGAGCGATATTATACATATAAGGTTTTTCTGTTGTTGTTGTTGTCCCGGTGATAATGTGTATTGCCTATCAATAATCATTTCAACTTGATCCTGCTCTTGCTGGTGTGTCTCTATAATTTGAAGTGGTGTAGTAGAAAGTAGTGTTGGTCACTCGCGCCCCAGATTATTTAATTACTATAATCGTGCCGGATCTGAGAGCGGTACAAACATTTTAATACAAGTGGCACGTCAATATCTCCTTTGTTGTCTAATGTTATCCCCTGAGGATGTACTACATTACGTTTCTTGGACACATCCCTCTTTCTACAGTAATTCGTGCAGAGGAAGACCGGACAGTGTTAACAGTTGTAAATATTCTTCAGAATATTGTAAGTTGATGTTTTCATCTTCCACATGATCATCACCAACTGTTTCAGCATAGTCTATTGATACACATTTAACCAATTTGCTGTGTATCTGATCGTCATTTTTGGCCTTAATTCGTTTGACTTTATTGTTTCTCGGTGCTAGGATTGCCCATGTACTCATTTTTACTGTTGATAACCCTTCGTGATGAAATGTCTTGGCTTGTAGGTGCAAGAACTGTGTCTGTCAAAAGCATTCACACGAATGAAAGGTGAGAGTGCTGTGTGCGTGATTTTCTATGGTTGAGAGGAGAGTATGATTTGAGAACATCTCATGGCCAAAGTCTCAACTTGTGGGACTTGAAAAAATCTTCCAAAAAGGATTGTCTCTTTGCAGGATTTTTTAATTATAATATATATATATATATATATATATATATACATGGAAGCGAAGGTCTGTGATATGGTTTGCGTATTAGCAGCTGGAGATCCACAAAGGGAGAAAAATGAATCACGTATCATAAAGTACTTTTTATTCCTGAGCTTTGAGCCCCTACCAGGAGCCTTCATCAGAGGATAATGCTTATAGACTTACAAGAAGGGGTACAGGTCGTAACGTTTTATTTATTATGAACATGGTCTAATTAAGTTTGCGTATGCTGGGTTTATGTTCAAATGTCTGTTAATGGCGTTTTTGTCTGATAGCCAAGATTCAGCCAGTTCTCTGGCACTTTTAGTACTGGCCTTAAATCTTACTTGTACATTGTCCCAGTTAAATGTATGTCCTGTTGATTTTGTATGTGTATAGATCTGTGATCGTGGGTTCTTCCTTCTAACAGCGTTGCAATGTTCCTGTATGCGAGTTGCAATTCTTTTTAATGTTTGTCCTGTGTATACCGCTGGGCAAGAACTGCATGGAATGCTATAAACTGCATTTCGTGTTTCTGTCGATTTCTTGTATTTAGCGTTGAAAAGGACCGTGCACAGATTGTTCGTGGGTTTGTGTGCAATTCTGATGCCTGATTTGGACAGGATGTGTGCTGCGCCTTCAGACACACCGTGTTGATATGGGAGTGTGTACCAAGTGGGATGGGGTGTCTGGTTTGAGTCAATTGTTTGCTGAGTTTTTTGGCGTCTTCTGTGTAGGCATTGTTTAATGAATGTCTTTGAGTATCCGTTTGAAGTGAAAAGGTGGAAAAGATAGCGTCTTTCTTTCATTTTTGTTTCCTTCGTATTACAATGGGTGTGGACTCTTCTGAATAAAGTTTTAACACAGCTCAGTTTATGAGACAATGGGTGCTTGCTGGCGAAGTGTAATATCTTGTCTGCATAGCATTCCTTACGGTAAACACTAGTGGTCAGGGTGGCATCATTATTTCTTTCAATGGAGATGTCCAAGAAGCTGATGTGTCGGTTCATTTCTTTTTCTATAGTGAATTGGATTTCAGGGAATGTTGTGTTGATATGGTTATAGAACAGAGAGGGTTTACAGGGAGTTACACTCCCTGCTTTAGGAACTTCCAATTGACCTGGGAGTACTTTCATCAGCCTATGCCGTAGCTCCATAAGTACTCCCGGGCCAAAGATTAAAGGAGCTGCTCCACCTCATTAAGTAATTTGGAGTCAGGAGCAACAGTCCAACACTTGCGAGAGGAAGAGGAGTTCAAGAAAGAAGAGAGGAATAATTGTTGATTGTGATTGTCTTTTTGACAGAAGTATTTAATTAGAATAAATAACCTATATTTGAATCCTTGACTGTGTGTGTGTCAGTTGTGTCTGGTGTTTGGGGTCTGTGGCGCCCCTTGTTTTCCACTATATATACACACACACATACATTCTCACTACCGGGGTGAGAGGGGTCACTGTTCCTGATGTTCCTAATTCGTCTCTTTTTTCCTACTCAGCGCCAAGAAAGATGCCTGCCGATTGACTCCGCCCCTCCTTGTTCAATGACCATAAAAGCCAGGTGGTCCCACAAGCATCTCATTTAGACCTGGGCTAGGAAAGAGTATGGAGCTCCAGTTCACAGACCCTTTAACAGAAAATCTGAGGAGGATATTACTTTTGGTTTTGTTTTGAAATTGCGCCATATTGTTTTCTTTTTTGACATTTCGGAAGTGAATGGGGCAACCCGGTCGCGACCCCAACATTTCTCAAGTCTTTGTACTCTGTCTTTTACCCAACCACAATCTTGACTTTCACATTTTTTTCTAATTGTGGGTATAAATAATAATTTCTATCTGAACATTTTCTCATGTGTTTAATCCAATATTCTCAATTTAAAATCTTTGATAGTTGTTTGTTTGCTACAATGTGCTTTTCATCAGTTTATATATAACATATAACATTTCTCAATAAATCCAATGGCAGGTATCTTACAGATGGGAGGTTTTGCCTCTGGTAACAAATAGAAGGGTTAATGCTATTCTACAGTGGAAGTGTTTTTTCTTTCATTTTATAGAACATTTATTTTGTTTAAATCCTAAAGCAAAGCAATGAAAATTGAAATTTCAGCCTCATTTAAAAAAATAACCCTCAATTATCACATTAAGAGATAAAAAACATTTTTTTCTTTATTCTGCAGATCAGAGATTTAACACCACAATTACCTCTTTGATTAAGTGCGAATTTGAAAATGTATTCTTAGTGTACAGCTTCCTGCTTTTACAGACCCTGATAATAACATTTAATGAATAAAGAAATTCTCCAGATGTAGAATACTAATAAATAAGAAATTAGGCAAAACTAAAGTTCTTTTTCATTTTGAACTATTTGTCTTGTAGAGATGCAACATATAAACTCCAAACAAGTATAGAAAAAAGTCCAACATTTTCTGCAAACCTAAGTTTACTTAAAACAGACTGCCAAAGGACATTCTCTTCAGTAGAACTGGCTCTGCATAATGAAGAACGCATGTTAGAACAGGGCGTGGTGAGTTAATTAGCACAGCAAGCTATACCAAAAATGCCACAGTCACATTGCATGTAAGCCCACATGAAGGACTTCCACACGGATGCCATATTACTTTGAGTAACCAAAGGCAACATACACTTAGAGTTGGATGCACTTTGGTATGTGCCCAATGTATCTGTATAGATTCCTTTGCCGTAAATAATTTTCTTTGCTGTTATATATTTCAAAAAACTACAGATGCCACCTCAGCATGAAGCACACTATGAAATGAGTTTATCTATAGCCCAACAACTGAAAATACACAATGAAAGCAGAAAATGATGATTTGGAAGAAAAGAAAAATGGGTATCAATACTTTTGGTTTAACAGATGCCTCTTAATAATAGTAAAGCTATGCAATATTTGGATATTTAGGTTAGTTGTTTCATTGCTATATGTTACAACATAATTCTTTTTTGCACACTTGTTCAAGCAATAAACAGAAGTTAAATTTTAACCAATAATAAAATAAATATCTTCAAAGGCATACATTCAGTGTGTCAAGAAACACTATTGGGTCATTATTGTTGTTTGTTATAATATCTGTATAATTTCTTTGGCTTCAGTTAAAAGGTAAATTTAATCTTGAAGACAAACATACTCTACCAATGTAGGTGGCTTACAGTAAGCTTAACTTGGTTGCCATACCGTACACTTAACCATAGCAATGGTTATGCCTCCCTCCTGCTGTATCTTGGATTTAAGAAATATTCAGTCATTACACTATGATGTTTTAATATAGTATATTTGATATTTGACTACTCAGTACTCATTCACTGGATTATGTCCAACATGTTACATCTTGGATTTCTTTCTTTCACTTGCTTTTAATGGAACTTTACCATGCTAATTTTCTGGTCCACTCTTTATATATTGTGGCTTTTTGCCCACTATTTCTAGCTTCTTTTATTGTTGATTGAACTACCATAATGATTTTTCTCTGTACCAGCTATATTCCTATATCCTGTAGGTTTAATTCTAACAAATTTCCATGCTGGAAGAGTGATGAATGCACAAGGAGTCAAGATTTCAAAGGGGGTGGATCTACTCTCTGCTGGACTGCAGTCATATCATACTAGAGTTTTCAAACATCATTATTTGTATGTTCCACCTAGGGGTGATGTTGGAGTCAAAATGGAGGCCACTTCTCATTGTAAAGTCTGGCATACTGGATCATCCGTTTGAGGTATAGTAGATTATGAGTTAATACAGCCAAAAAGATACTGTGCACTCTGTTTTCCAGAGTATTGTGGCACTAACAGGCCTATATTAGACAATATGGTTGTCTTTTGTAGCACCTAGAAAAGCAAATAGGCCAGTCCAGAACTATTATTCTCTCTCTGTTCAAATTGTTTATTGGTCTGGAGGAGACACAGTACTTGCACTATGTTGTAGGTAAGTTAAGTATCCTAAGTGGAGGCTATCCTATCATTTTCCTTAGTCCAGGCCATCTTTGGATTGATGAGCTATTATTTAAGGTTTGTATACTACTAATCCAGAAGAGCAGAAACTCTTGGAATATATGTATTATGCAATCTTTTAGCCTAAGTCACTGTTCATTTCCTTCATCCCTTTATCTTCTTGAATAACACATCTGAGACTGAACTGGGAGCCGTGCTGATCAGCGGAGAAGAACTCCCCAAAATGTTCCTGAAGCTGTTGTCCGAGGAACATTCTATAGTATGTAGCTGTTTTGTAGATGTTCTTTTACCTAGTTGTTCTACTCTCCTCTGGGATAGAAAATCATCAATAATCATGCCCTCCTTCAATGGATGGCTTTGTGTTGTCTGATAGGGTCCTCACCCTTCATGCTTATTGCTATAGGGTCAAGTAAAAGAATCACTTACAGTATATAACTGTAATGCTGATAATTTTTCAAAGACCACACACTTACGGTTTTGTCCTCTATAATCTATAAAACAGAAATGAGAAGATCCTTGCTAGTAATAAGACTATTGTGCCACCTACCTTTAAGGGCACCAATTTCATGGGAATACAGAAAGGAACAAGGTTTCATATTTGTAAGTTAATGTCTCAATTCCTTTTTATTTATCAGGTGGAAAAACTTTTACACAGCCTGAATCTGCCCCTGATAGTCCAAGTAGTAGATGGTACAGAGTATGAGAGGGAAAGACAGAGAATATAAGATTGGTGTTATAATATGTAGTTTCAGACATGATGAGAAGGGTGTGTGAGACCTCCAAAACCATTGAAGCAGGCCAGGAGCTTTACTGGGAGACCCAGGAGAAGTTCACATTAAATAACACAGTGCCCAACTACCACCTGCTGGCTTTGGCCTACACAGGCCTAAAAAGGTGAGCTGGCTTTAAAAATTAAAAATGTAAAGCAAATCCCAAAAATAAAACTCAAATGCCTTACAAGGAACAGAACTGCAAATTTTGTCTTGTGCCTGCAAGACAATTCAGAGGCAAACAAGTCCTAAAACATAAATCCAAAAGCAAACCCAAGAAAAAAGTAAAAAACTCCAGGAACTAGTAATAAATTAAATAAATTACATTAACTGCTAAACAAAATCAATGCTCCACTGTAGAGTTTCTCTCTCTGCTTGACTATAAAGCCAAAATGAGATCCCAACAGCAGAGATGTAAGGTGGTCCATTTAAATAAACAGTACATCATTAACAAATTATAAATAAATCTAACAGAAAAACAACATGAAATAAATCTTACAGAAAAAAACACAAAAACATGAAAAATAATCATTAACAAATTAACAAAAATTGATGTAAAACAAAGCATAAACACAAGCCGGGGAAAAAAGTCCTGGCTATAACACAACAACTGGTATTTCTGGTCGTATAAATCTTATTTAAATGGCTGCAGACAGGCACTATCAGGATGTGTTATTTCTATTCACACTTTACATAACTGTGGTTACCTTATTGTTTCCCCAAACCCTTTTGTTTATACCGGCAGGTTATTAATGCTGTTTTAAATGCTATCGAATTTATTAAATACAGTGTATACATATATATCCTTTTTATTATAGTATATATACTGTATGTGCTAGTGATGGAGAGTAATGACAACTAAACAGAGAAAAAGGTAATTTGTTGTAATGAAAATGGAAGTAACATAAGTTTATAACAGGACGGTGGATGCACACATACATAGTATTCAAATATTGGATACTTTTCAATACACTCTTAAAACTGCAGTAATGTGATAGAATAACATTAGAAATGTTCCTAACTTGTGTTGTTTCTTTTTTTGCATTTATTATTGCTATTACAGTCAGTAGTAGTTAATTCTTGGATTTTTGATATTGTTAGAAAATTTTATATTTTTGTTTTGCTGATGTCTCTTAAAATACCCTAAAGAAATTGAAAATGAAAAATTTAGTGTGGTTAATGACTGTAAAAGGATTTGACAACAGTTTAGGATAACTTGCCTTAGAAAAAACAAAGGAAGCAAAAGAAGGATTACTTTTGTAACCGCCGTGAAAAGAATTTGACTCTCATTTCTCAAACATGTTTGGATTTAGATTCAGATCCAGCAGACTAAATAGTGTGACTGTTGACTTTTTGTTAACTGTACCTTTGAATCATCTCAAACAAAAACAACAACAATATCTCTCTACAACTAAAATAATTTCACGTCAGTTCTGACAAAAATGAACACGCCATAATGGAGTTTACAGACATTTATTAAATCTAATATGAAATTGCTTTGATTGTAAGTACTGTATTATAATCTGATTAGGTGCTTCTAAAATGAAAAGCGCTTAAGACAATGTTCTTGATTGAGGTTACAGAAGATAGGTTAAAAGATTTAGGTCACTCCTAAGTGTTGTTGTTTCACTTGTCTAACCTGAGGTCATTTATTGTGCTATTCAAGAATTCATAGCATCTAAACTGTATATATTTAAATTCAATTAGAAATGTAATAAACCCTGTTTCAGATGATTTTATGTCTGACACAGGTCAGTTATCCATAATGAGCAAAACCTGGTTGTGGTTAACCATGTAAGCCATAAAGATTTCTCATACAAGTTTAGATAATTCTGAGGTTTCACTTTTATAGAAACAATTGTTAATGATAAAAGGCGTTTATGTGAGAAAGCTTCTGTAAGTGATTGGAACTTGGCGTGTTCTGATATACTGTAATCTAAGACAGCAGATTCAGGGGTGCATGGATTTCTCTAGCTCTCTTGGCCAGTATATTTTGATACACTGGTTTGACCTGATCATCTTTCTGATACATGTTTACAAGCAGCATCCCTTTTGTTGGTTGTTTGTAAAATTGGTACAGTTTTAATGTTTACTCAGCAGCTTTAGATTAGAAGTATACCTTTTTTCGTCAAATCATTTTCTAGAGCTGTGTTTCCCAACCTTTTTGAGCCACAGCACATATTTCACATTAGAAAAATCACAAGGCACACCACCAAAGAAAAATGTCACAAAAAGTATATTTATTGAAATATAATGAAAATCTAGTCTCAATTTACTCAATTTACTTACTCAGTGTGAAACCTGGTCTGTTTAGCTGATATTTTTGCAGTAATTGAAGAAAAACACACAAAATTTTCCTCAACAGTTCTGAGTCTCTCTCTTTTTTTCTTTATAGCAGTTATGCTTGAAAAGCCCACCTTGCATAGATAGGTTGTGGAGAAAGGGAGCAGAACTGAAATAGCTCTGTTTGCCAGAATGGGGAACTCCTTGGCAGCAGTCAGCCAAAAACTGTCCAAAGGCAGATCAGCAAAGCTCAGCTTTAGACCACGATTTTGTCTCAGTTCAGTTATTTCTTCCTGCTCCTGCAAAGTCATGTCCTTTCCAACTGCAATTGAGCTGTATGGGTTCCTAACCCAGTCAAGGCAATCAGTGGAAAGTGAAGGGAAATAACATGACAACTTCTGCTCAAGACTTTGCAGATGTTTACCTATTGTCTCATACAGTGCAGCACTGTTGACACCCTGCCATTTCTGAGTGTGTGGGAACATGTTAAGGTTGGCACTTTGGACATGTTGTTTCCAGAGCTGCACCTTTGAAAAAAATCCCTTTATTTTATCTGTACTTGTGAGCTGGTTTTCATTTCGGCCTTGCATTCGTGCGTTCAGGTCATTCAGATGTTGAAATATATCTGCCAGATATTCCAGTCTTGCACACCACTTGTCACTTGAGAGCAACTTAGCGTCATCATACTTCTGATTTGTCAAAAAGTTCCTCCCACAGCTCATGCACACGGGCTAAATCTTTGCCACCGGACCTCCGTGTGGAGCAATAACACTTTATGTTGCGCTCCCATTTCCTCACACAGTGATGCGAAAATGCGACTTTTCAAAGGTCTCGTCTTCACAAAGTTTATCATGCGCACAACATCTTCCAGTACAGCAGCTAGGTCTGGTAGCGATGTCTTGGCAACAAGTGTTTCCCAGTGCAGAAAACAATGAGTCGCAATGACATCTGGATGTTGCTCTTTTACTCTGTTTACAAATCCTTTGGTCTGCCCAAGCATGGCAGCTGGTCCATCGGTGCAAACACTTAAGCAGTTTTGCCACTTCAGTCCTCCTTGTTCAAGGTACTCTGACACAACTCAAAAAATTTCCTCTCCTGTTGTTCTTTCTGGCAATTCCTTGCAAAACAGAAACTTTTCTCTGATGATGTCTCCATGTACAAAGCGCACATTTGCCATAAGTTGTGCATGTCCACTGATAGCCGTAGATTCATCGATTTGCAATGCAAATTTACCGCTAATGCACAACTTTTCCAAAACTATCTTTTCAATGTCAGCAGACATGTCTTCAATACATCTGGAAACTGTATTATTTGAGAGCTATTTTTTTAGCAGCGCCAGGGCTGATCATCTCTTTTAAGATAATTTTGCAGGCAGGCAGTATTAATGTCTCTGCTATATAAATAAATGTTGTTGTTGTTGTTGTTGTTCACGCAGTTGAACAAAATAGTCCGTGTTCTTGTTTTGAAGTGATGGGTGTTTTGTCTGGAGATGGTATTTAAGTTTATTTGGAACCATGGCACTGTTTAACAATTTTTTCTCGCACACCAGGCATAGCGGAATTGGCTCGGTTGGTTCCCCAGTATAAGTGAATCCAAAGGCAAGATAACTTTCATTGTATTGTCTTGAGCTCACCTTTTTTGCTGTCTTCTGACCACTACTCATGCTAAGGCCTTCATAAGGGTCGGAATTTTTTCCAGGACCCAGGTCAGATTGACTACTTTTCTTTTCAAATATTTATCCATCGCTATTACCTGCGGCGTTGTCTCACTCGCAGCATGACTATGTACTATTTCTCCTTCGTCTTCGTTGGCAACCCACTTAATTGGAGCAAGAAGTTGTATTGCCCTCTAGTTACAGGCAGAACAAACAAGCAGCCTTAGAGTACCAATCAGGTGAAATTGGATAATCTTCCATGGCACACCTGGGGCCTCATGCATAACGCCACGCGTAGAATTCGCACTATAACATGACGTGAGCACAAAAGCCAAAATGTGCTTACGCACAGAAGAATCCAGGTGCAGTAATCTATGCGTTCACCAATTTCCACGTTCTTCCGCTACATAAATCCTGCTCAGTGTGGAAATACACGCACATGCACGCGCCTGCTGTCCCGCCCCAACTCCTCCCAGAATTACGCCTCTTTGAATATGCAAATCAATATAAATAACCCTTAAGCCCAGCGTTCTGTGAAAAGGCAATGGCAAAAGTACGAGGAAAAATAGAAGAATTTCAGCGAATACCAAATGGAGGCAAAGAAAAATGTACTATTTGTTGGTTTAAACAGTTATATAAGCAACAAAAATAAGTTGATCAAGTGACATAGTGTGTCGGAGAAACTCGAAAGCTCAAGTTCACAAAGTCGCACAGTGCCCGAAATAAAAAAGAAGTTGTCACATATCAAAGTCAGCGTGAAAAGGTGACTCGTAGCCCACCGTCTGAGTGTCATGTGAAAGCTTATTTGGGTACAGTGAAAAAAAAGGCACACAATGTGAAAAAAGCACAAAAAGTCAACTTTAATCTCGAAATTTCCACTTTAATCATGTAGTTTATTTTGTCATTAAAGTAGAACATCATAAACGTCATCTTAAAATCATTTAATTTACTAGTTTCTCAAATCCCATCGTAACTAAGGTAGCACATTAAATGCTTTGTTGTGTATTTGATCTTATATGTGGTCTATGTGCCTGAATCACTACGTGCTCTTCCTCCGACAGGACACAGAATCCATTACGTTCGTAATATTACAGCTCTCTGAATAATTAAAATACTAAGAAGTATACGTGATATCATTTTCATAATGATATGAGTTAAAGCATGTTATTAAACATGGGAACATGGTGGTGCAGTGCTTGTTCATGTCTCACACAAGAGGCTTGCTGCGCCATGCACGACCTTTGATGAAATAATTTATTACAGAAGTACTGTCTCTTTCAAACGTACTAACCTCCAATTCCTGTCCTTACTTTTCTTTCTCCAAATACCCAATCGCCACACAATCAGCTCTGTAATAGACGTGAAGCCATTTGTAAGCTTAGAACGCCGATTCTTCAAAACCTTTAAGGAACATTGAAATATCTTCGTAGTACATGTTTAATTATTCTATCCGTCTATCCTTCCAGTGTCACGTCAGCACCAGCAAGAATACAACGCAATGCAGGAACGATCCCTGAACTAGCTAGTGCTGCGGCACCGTGTCCTCACATGTTTAATTATTAACAATACAGATTATTTAAATGAAGTTAAAGTTTTATCTGTATAATATAATCAACATATTTTGCTGCATTTCATCTTAAAAATTATATCGTCATCAAATGTAAATCAGCGCTTTATAAAGTGGCGCAGGTTGTGCAATATTATAACTGTAGTGCAAGTTTACAGTGAGGTAATTGTACTTATAAGTACAAACAGTTCTACAAGGAGCACTTGATGGACTGATTGAGTGCGTTTATAGTTCTTGGGATGAAACATTTTCTAAACCGCGAAGTCCGTACAGGAAGGTCTCCGAAGCGTTTTGCCGTGGCAGATGCAGCGTCTGCTTCATGCTGTATACCGATAATTCTCTTTCCAATCAGCTACTCCTGTGATTCCCCACTCAGATACAGTGATATAAATACTCCAAGTGGTGCAGTGAGAGTAATATGAAAAAAGATGATCTGCTGTGGCAACCATTAACGGGAGCAGCTGAAAGAAGAAGAAGATGCAGTGAGAGTAACAACGCTAAAGCCGTTATGGTATTTGGAATACTATGGCTATTCCCTGGACCATTATATTGCTGCAGGTTAATTACAATCAGATGCGTTACACTAATAAACAATATGCAGTTTCAGTGTATTTATAAAGCCGCGTCAGGAATGTGGATCTAAGAAAGAAAGGGTGACCACACAGGAACAGTAGCACTGCTTTGACACTGGGTGCCGCCAGTCTGCAAAACCGAGCGGAGAAATTGCGTACGCTAGGGTATGAGGTACCGTGGAAATGTGCGTGGCTTTACGCCAAGTTTAGGTTTTATACATCGCAATTTGAGCGTGGAAACGTTTGTACGCAACATTTTTGTGCGTACGCACCGTTTATACATGAGGCCCCTGGTGAACTTAGGAGTAGCTTCCTAAATTAGGAAAATTGATTACATGCTTTTATTCCTCCTCCTAAGAATAGGACCAAACTTGAGCTACTCTGAGATTTTCGTGCCGTTTTCCTGCTTTGAGCCCCTTGATAAATGTGGGGATAGATTTGTGATAACTTGAGCATGGGAAAGGTGCTATATAAAAAAAATTATTATTATTGTTATTATTATAACTGGGAAAATTTCAAGAAAGTATTAAAATTGCAGATTTGCATAAATATATGTCTACTTGTGGACTGTTTGAACTTTCCAGTATGGAGTATACAGAAAGTAAAATAAGAATTCAAATGTTGAGAAAGCTTTCAAAATAATTGCAAGACTAACTTAAAATATTCTTAATTTTTTTTTACACTTCAGCAAAAATATAAAAAACATAGCAGATGTCTTTAGTAAAATTTGTTGCACACACACACACCAAATAATAATAATTTGGAAACATATTGCTGACACAGTTAACCATTGCCAGAAGCAAGGTGGCGAAACCTCATATCCTAAGTGGGTAATGTCTTGGACTTTGTATGGTAATTTTCAAATCAGTTTTCTTGATGATAAACATACGGAGTCTTGGGAGAATTTGCTTGCTTCTGGAGGAAGACAAACCCGTTGGCATGTCAAATGCTTAAGAAAAAAGACAGTATATAAAATGATTTTCTAAACAGAAAAGTGTGTCTGGTGCAGAGCTATTATAAACAGTGCTTTTAATAATTCAGGGGCTTAAGTCTGTGTAATTAATGCCAAAATCATCAGTGAATGTGTAACGGGATCACTATCAAAATACAACGAAAAAAGATGGCAAAACAATGTTGTATTATTCTTGCTCTTAATCGTCTAAAATATTCTTGCAGCTGTGTTCCCTTTAGCGGTATTATTTTAATAATGGTAACCTGCATATTGTATTAATTATCCTAAATTCCAGACAGCACTCCCCTGAGGACAACAGGAGGTTAACTATGTTAACGTGAGAAAGAAAACAAATTAGAGCTCTCAGGTAAGAAACATCACCTGAGGAAAGTGGATTGAATTACGTCTTATATCGTGCAATGCACTGAGCACTGGTATGGGGATGAGCAGTGCTTTAAACTTCTTTATTATTCTTCTGTTTTTTCTAGTTGCTGTGCCTTAATGGCTTGCTAACTCAAAATGAGCTGTAATGCCAATGACACTATTTTTTTCATTTGAATTTATATTAATGGAGCTTTAAATAGAAGATATGTGAAGAGGCAGTTTATGAAAGAATGTGTTTGTACAGCTGTAATGGTGTGTCTTTAAAATATTAAACTAATGGATTGCGTTTGCTAAACCATCATATTGCCCGGTGCTTAAAATGGATAACCTGTTACACTATGAGCAAAAGGTGTGTTTTTTTTCTCTGAATAATTTATTTTTGCTTGTATTTTATTATAAGTCAGTGCAATACGATACAAGTCTTTGGCAAATGTTGCTTCATTCTGCAAGATTTATAAAAGTTAAAAGCTATTAAGAGTGGAAGGGCTGCATACTAGAAGCACTTTGCTGGACTTTTGGCCGGAAATATGATATGGGAATTGACGCTGTTGCACTTAGCTTTGACATCACAGAACTTGTTGATTGTCTCTTCCATACACTCCAGGCACTACTAAAGGAAGATCTTCCTGTTCCTCCCATAAACAATACACGGTCCCACAGGTGTCTTGCCACAGAAGCTTGCGATGCGTAACTCTTACTCGAGTTTGTGAGTGGAAGCAGATGTGTCTCGTCTTGTCTTGAAGGTTGCAGCAGTCTCGTCCACTGGAGAACATCTGTTATTTGTCACAGCATGTTGCAAACACCGGTAGTGGTTTTCTTCAAATGTTTCCATTCCTGAAATGCTCAGAAAATGTGCTAGACAGATCAGTTAATGAAGCCATTGCGCTGACCCAGAGGCTGATAACCATTACAGTGGCTTTTCCAGCTTTCTTTGGTAAGGTAGGGTGCAGACATTCATGCTTATTTTAATTTTTTTATCAACAAAATTAGTAATCAAAGGGTCCAATTTAATAAGAGTAAAATTAAAAGATTAGAGAAAATTAAATTACATGAACTATATTAATCCCACAGGGAAATTCAGATGCATACAACAGCCGAAACATAAAAACAAGGATATAGACTCACAAGACAAATAATACAGTCAATCAACCAATCAATAAATATATAAATAAATAAGAATAAACTTAACAAGTACATCAGGTGGAAGCATGTAGAAGATGAAGATGAAATTCATACTAAAATAAAGCAAGCATCTCACCTGGGAATTTTGTTTATTTGGCCAAAACAGCTGTTTTCCCTTTTGTCAAAATCATATTTTTAACAAAAAGAAGTTTAAATTCATTTTAAATTCACACAGTGCTCTTTACTGACAGCCTTAAATCATTAACAAAATCAAGAGGTGCCTGGAAAGTAGATAACCATGCAACATTTTCATTCATAAGCACAAACTTGGTATCTGTTTTATTAAGCTCTGAAAGAGATATCCATAAAGTCTGATTAAAATGTAATAGAAAACATTCTGACATACTCATACTCATAAAATTTGGCTAAAATGTAATCGAAATGATTGTAACAGTTTGAAGAATGGTACAATAAATTAGTTTCAACACATTCCTGAAGTGAAACTAATGCCAGAACTGTCTATAGCTCTTTAATTTGTTAAAGTCTGGTTGGAATAGTCCAGGTTGCTGCTACCCAACTATACATTCTTCAGTATTCATGCTTGAATCCAAAACCGACATCAAATCACGTGGTAGTTTGGTGCTCTCTCAGTCAACGTAGATGGCAAACTCTGATGCCTAAATCCAAGCATACAATTTGCAGCTCTAAACATGGAGAGCAATTAGACATCTCTTAATTGTAGAACACAGATCATTTCAAAGTTTGAGAGCTCTGTAGATAAAACTAAACTAAATTACTTCCTTATTTTTTTTTTTTTTTATCCATGGAATTTTAAACTTGGAAATAGAATGATCTGAACAGCCTGTTAAGAAACAGATCACAGTAGTAAATTCTCATTAAAATTATGTGTTTAAGGAGATGTAGTTGTCACTTATTCAATGTTTTAACTGACTGAAGCAATTAATATAGGCAAAAGACAGAAATATTAGTAGAATGATGATAAAGGTATAGGCGAGAACTGTGAAAAAGTTAATATTATTTTATTCAAACCAGTCCTAAGACCATATTTCACTTCAGAATGTAAGGATAGAGTATTGTAATCAAGTAAATTACTAAGATTCTCCAGAAATGTGTGAGATGGCTGTCAACTACACAAGCACTTTGAACTGTCACAAAAGCAGACACAAGAGTCATAAAAAGGTTTGGGGCAGCCAACCATGTAATATTCACTGGCTGCAAATGTGTAAATTGCTAGCACTGATGTGTTCAGAATGGAGACCAAACATAACTGATTAGGTTAGTCAAAAAAGGCAGCTTTAAAGGCCAGAAAAGGAAGTAAAGTCATTGAGGGCAGAAGCAGAAGGGTCCTCTTCCACAGTTAAAACAGTTCAATTACAGACACATTGCAGTTTTTTTTGTTTATGATGGTAATGCTTCACACCTTGGTTTCTCAATGAATAATCTTGCACACAAAGTTTCAATACCCCAGGTTCCATACTATACCAAATGCTCCAATAGTACTAAGACTAGACATCATTTATTAAAGTAATTCTAATTTAATACACTAATTTAGTAATTAATTGTGAATTTCCCCTTGGGATCTATCTATCTATCTATCTATCTATCTATCTATCTATCTATCTATCTATCTATCTATCTATCTATCTATCTATCTATCTATCTATCTATCTATCTATCTATCTATCTATCTATCTATCTATCTATCTATCTATCTATCTATCTATCTAGTATACTACCAACAAGTTCCACCATATTTTTTGACTGCTTTGTCCCACCACCTCTTCATCTTATGTGAATTACTTGCAAGTACATCATACCTCAACACTTTAAGCTTTGAGAATAATACACCTAAAAAACTGTTTTGAGTTAATTAAAGACAGTGTTCCCTATTCAATTACTATATATGCTTTAGTAGTTACAAGACTGGACAATCTGAATACAAATCCATCAAGAAAACAAACCATTTTATACACCCCGAGCGGTGAGTACCTTGCCAAAACCTTTTCTGTTTGCCACCAACGCCATAATGAGGGGTCATTTCCTAATTTCATTTTAACTGTTTATTTTATTGATTGAATTGTTTTACTGACAGTATGCAAAATCAAAAATGTGTAATAGATAGATTTACTTCACTATGAAATTTCGAAATAAGTATTGAATTAAAGTATGTAGCATAACATTCTGAAACCTGCTTAATCCATTGCAAGCTCGTGTCTATTCCAGCAGCAGTGGCAGCCAGGCAGTAAACAGCCCTTGGCATGATGCCAGTGTTTGATCAATTCATTCTCTGAAAGGGTCTATTTAGAGTCACTAAGTAATGTCTTTGGGAATTCAGCAGGGAAACCAGACACATGGATAGCTTGTACACACTATGAAGAAAATGACATGGCAAGGTGAATCAAACCTGGCACACTGCTCACCATGGCATTATCATGCTATACATCTTACATTTTTGTTTAAAATTTGGCATCTTGTTTCTTTCAAAGTATTGTTTTTTTAATTAAATGTTGGTAAAATTATTATGTGCAGCATAACAGAAAAGAACAACTAAACTGATTCCAGGACTGAGAAGTATGAGGAATGATTGAAGGAGTCGAACCTTTTTAGTTTAAATAATGTAGCATAAAGAGGAGACAAAACAATGTCAGAGTGTTTTAGCACCATCCTGGTGACCCCATATAATTGGAATAAGACAGTAAGGAAAAACACGTAACAGGTGGAGGATAACATCCTCTTGAACAGGAGCTCAGAACTGAACTGAACTCAAAATGGTTGAACTTGAGGTCATATGAGTTCCTGGCAGGAAGGGGCGGGTCCAGAAGGGTGGATAATGCAAGTGATGTCAGAGGTGGAATGACTGTCAAAATTCTGTTCTGCAGAGGGAGATAGAGAGAAGGTATTAGAACACAGCACTAACCCCTGGTTCCGTGTATAATTAATATCACCAGAGCTCTTAAGATGTCTCTCATGTGCAGATACATGACAACAGATTAAGAGGTGTTTGAATGGTTTAAAATCATAAAACGAGTTAGTACAGTTGGATCCCAGCTATTACTTTAAAATACATTTTTCAACAATAATACTAGGATACAAATGGATATGGGTTATTGGTGGATATTACACAAATGCTGGAAAGTTTAACTTTACATAGAGTACCATATATACAAGGAATAAATTACCAAGTAATGTGGTAAAGAGTAGGGGCCTCATGTATAACGCCGTGCGTCGAACTCACACTATAACATGCCCTACTTGCAAGATTTAATTGTAGGCAAGAAATTGTTATCTACAAAGAAATAATCAATTCTTGAGTAGCAATGATGCACTGGTGAGTAGAAGAAATATGCTCTTGAGTTTGGGATTAGAAATCTCCAGGGGCCTCATGTATAACGCAGTGCGTAGAATTCACACTATAACATGGCATACGGACAAAAGCGGAAATGTGCTTACGCACAAAAAAATCCAGATGCATAAATCTGTGCATACACCAACTTCCACGTTCTTCCGCTACATAAATACCGGTCAGCGTGAAAAGTAATGCACGTGCACGCACCTGCTGTCCCGCCCCAACTCCTCCCAGAATTACACCTCTTTGAATATGCAAATCAATATAAATAGCCGTTAAACTCACCTTTCTGTGAAAAGACAAAGGCAAATGCACAGGGGAAAATAGAAGAATTTCAGCGAATACCAAGTGGAGGCAAGGAAAAACTTACTACTTGGTGGTTTAAACAGTGGTATAATCAACAAAGAGAAGTTGATCAAGTGACATAGCATGTCGGAGAAACTCGAAAGCTCAAGTTCACAAAGTCGCACTATGCCCAAAATTAAAAAGAAGTTGTCAGATATCAAAGTCGCTGTGAAAAGGCGAGTCGTAGCCCTCCGTCTGAGTGTCATATGAAAGCTTATTAGGGTACAGAGATAAAAAAGGCACACAATAGGAAGAAAGCATGAAATGTCAACTTTAATCTCGAAATTTCCACTTTAATCACGTAGTTTGTTTTGTCATTAAAGTAGAACATCATAAACTTCATCTTAAAATCATTTATTAGTTTCTCAAATTCCATCGTAACTAAAGTAGCACGTTAAATGCTTTGTTTTGTATTTGATCTTCTATGTGCTCTAAGTGTGTGAATCACTACGTGCTTCCGGGTTTTCTCTTCCTCCGACAGGACACAGAATCCATTACATTCGTAATATTACAGCTCTCTGAATATTTAAAATACTGAGATGTTATACGTGATATCATTTTCATGACGATAGGAGTTAAAGCATGTTATTAAACATGGGAACACGGTGGGGCAGTGATTGTTCATGTCTCACTCAAGATGATTGCTGTGCCGTGTGCGACCTCCGATGAAATACTTTATTGTAGCAGTACTGTCTCTTTCAAATGTACTAGCCTCCAATTCCTGTCCTTGCTTTTCTTTCTCCAAATACCCAATCACCACACAATCAGCTCAGTAATAGCACTTAAGCAATCTGTAAATTTAGAACGCCAATTCTTCAAAACTTTTAAGGAATATTGAAATATTTTCGTAGTACGTGTTTAATTATTCTATACATTCAGGGTCACACCAGACCCAGCAATAATACAGCGCGAGGCAGGAACAATCCGTGAATGGAGCGCTAGCTCCTCGCTAGTGCTGTGGCACTGTGTCCTCACATGTTTAATTATTAACAATATAGATTATTTAAGTGAAGTTAAAGTTTTATCTGTATAATATAATAAACATATTTTGCTGCATTTCATCTTAAGATAATATCGTCATCATATGCAAATACGCGCTTTATAAAGTGGCTCAGGTTGTGCAATATTATAATTGTATCGCAAGTTTACAGTGAGATCATTGTACTTATAAGTACAAACAGTTCTACAAGGAGCACTTGATGGACTGATTGATTGCATTTATAGTTCTTGGGATGAAACTGTTTCTTAACCACGAGGTCCGTACAGGAAAGGCTTTGAAGCGTTTGCCGTGTGAGAGCAGTTCAAATAGGCAGCATGGCTGAGGCAGCATGTGCCTGATGCTGTATACCGATAATTCTCTGCTGTAGATTTGTGATTCCCCACTCAGATACAGTGATATACTGTAAATACTCCGAGTGGTGCAGTGAGAGTAATATGGAAAAAGATGATCCGCTGTGGCAACCCCTAACGGGAGCAGCTGAAAGAAGAAAAAGAAGGTGCAGTGAGAGTAACAACACTAAAGCAGCTATGGTATTTGGAATAGTTTGACCATTCTGTGGACCATTATATTGTTACAGGTTAATTACTATCAGATGTATTAAACTAATAAACAATATGCAGTTAGTTTCAGTGTATATGATAAAGTCGCTTCAGGGATGTGGAACTAAAAAAGAAAGGGTAACCACACAGGAACAGTAGCACTACTTTGACGCTGGGTGCCGCCAGTCTGCAAAACCGAATGGAGAACTTGCGTACGCCAGGGTTGGAGCTACCATGGAAATGTGCGTGGCTTTACACCAAGTTTAGGTTTTGTACATTGCGATTTGAGCGTGGAAACATTCATACGTAACATTTTTGTGCGTACGCACCGTTTATATATGAGGCCCCAGAACTGTAGGTGCTTCATGCCTTGGTTTAATTTATAAATTAGCTTAATAGGATAGCTGAATGGCATGTTCTTAACAAAAATGTTTTAATGTTCTAGCTATATTGTTTTACTAATTGTTATTCAGTAAGTACAAAGTGTAGGAAAATCGGATGGTGCATATCCTTGGTAGGCAAAGAAATAGTATACATTAAAAGATTTTCTTGTGCAATGAAGTTGTATCAAGATTCCCAATTTATATAAAGCAAAAACAACTTTTTATACATCACCACATCATATTGATAAAGTAAATTATTCAACTTATCTTAAAGAAACCACTAGACCAGAATTAAGAAATTAACATCCTTATTTTTTTCTCAAAAAAACATGTAACAAATGTTGCATGTTTTGGCTTGAAAAATTACATTTTTATCAAATCTCATCTTTCTACTGTAAAACACTAAAAGTACAAAGTCAGAAGAGTAAAAGGTATAATAATAATAATAATTCTAATACCATATATACTGTCAAAATATGTCTTTTGTGTGGTATATCTTTGAACGGGAAAACTGTTTAGGTATATGGTCATTTACCTGACACTGTTTAGCATAATGGTTAATTTCAACAAGAATTCTTTCGGTCATGTCATCATCAAGAACATCAACAAATAACTTCAGGTAAGAAAGTGGATCTTGGTTGTCAACCTTCACTTTTATTTCTGGCTGTCCCACATAATCAAAATGAGATGGTGCTGGTTTATTTGAAGCAGGGTCAACAGAAACCCAAATGCGAACGAAACTTTTGGATTCATCAAAATCACTTTCAGTTTGTCCATTTCAATTTCACTGCCTGAAGACAGATTCACTTCGTTATTGCTGCTGATGAGAGGCTCCTGAACATCACTGGTCATATCACTGTCATGAGCGTGCAATGCCTGGGCTGCTGAAAAACGTTTCTTACAAGACACCATTATGACACTAGGAGAAGACATGTTTACTCCATTGCCAGGGTAAGACTCGGGCCTGACACTTACGAAAGACATGCTTATGCCATTGCCTGAGTAAAGCTCTGCACTAATTCTGTTAGCACTTTTACAACCCAAGTAACCCTCGGGTCTAACACTTATGTGAGACACTGTACAGTTGCCCAAGTGACGCTCGGGGCTAATGCTAGGGAGGTTAAATTAATTGATAAAACACCTTTGGGAGACTTCTGATTTTCAACCATATCAAACAGTCAATCTTTATTTTATCATTTAGCATTTTACAAAATACACTTTCACTTTTTAAAATACCTCACGGTTATAGTACAATATCAAATGTATCGATCAGTAAATAAAAAGTAAAATACGTAAGTAAAAATATATATGATAATCTAATACTGATCTTCTGTGAGAGTCCAAAGAGTAGGAGCCATATTAATAAGGCATGAGGAATGCCAATATCTGGTCAGGAGGGTTTTTGAAGAAACAGCTTAGTAAGCCAGTAGTACATTTTTTGACAATGAATCAACGTAAAAAGGAAGTGGAGAACTGAGAATTAATTTTGTTAACAAAGTTTGGTTTGTGTTAAGATTCTGGCAGCAGAATTCCCAAGTTCTGTTAATAGTTATTTATGCAAGAACAACAAAAGTGCATACAGCATTTCCCAAATGATTGAATAAAATGTTGAACAAATATGTTGATTTGAAAACTTAGGCTCCTTTTGAATGCATCTCCAAATATGATCACAAGTGAAAAAATTGATCATTTTTATTGAATATCCCAAGTAATTGCATAAGTATTTGTGATGAAGCTAATACTAGAAGTCAGCATTTCCACTGAATCTGTGTATCCAGGAATTATTCTGACATCAATAGACTTGTCTTTAGTATCTGAGTGGAATATTAGTTTATGCTGAAAAAAATCAGGAAACCAATGGTAGCATTTAGATGAAAAAAAGTTCAGAGCTGTGAGGGATGTAACGGATGAAATGTTGCAAGGAATTGGATTCACCATCAAAGACAACTGACTGCCAACAGTCAAAGAAATAAGATGACATCAAGTTAAAAAAAGATTCTTTACACTTTAGCCTAATTCTTTTGATGCCTCAGAAAGCTGATGTTGTAAACAGTGTCAAAAGCATCAATCAGGTTAAAGAAGTTAACAGCATAGAGGGACAGGAATCATCAAGTTTCAGAAAGAGGATTGTTTATCTTGAGGTCAGAATCTTGCCTGGAATAAATCAAAAATATCTATTACTTAAATACTGAGTACATCCTGAGCTTTCAAGAGCTGTAGAAATAGTGGGTGTGAGGGATGGCCGGCCAAATATTCCGGTCCACACCTCAAGGCCGCCAGATGGAGCCCTCCCAGCAGCATGGAAGTTCCCCGAATTCCAGCAGGGCCTTATGGACATTGTAGTTTTTATAAACAACCCTGCTGGATACCATGGGGACCACCAGGAGCCGCTGTAGGGAGGCTTGAGGAGTGCTACGTGCCCTATAACCCGGAAATGCGTCCTGATCACAGGAAGGAATGACATGCTTCCGGGTTGAAGAAAAGGACTTTTAATCTGACCTGGAAGTGATGAGGACTCATAGATTGCAGGGCTGGATCCACTTCCGGATCAGGGACTATAAAGGACTCTGGGAAACCCCAGACGAGTGAGCTGAGCTGGGTGGAAGGGTGGCAACGCGTCTGGGAAAGGAGGATTGGTGATTAATTATTGGTGATTGTACTGTATGAGTAGTGTGGAGTGGAGAGTGCTTTGTGCACGTAATTATTATAAAATAAATAATAATTGTAATTTTACCTGGTGTTTGGCGTGGTACCTGAGGGTTCAAGAGGTCGATAGGGGCCTCTACTGCTACACGGGTTACATTGGAAAAAGTAGCAATGAGAAGCTCTTATTGCTCTGATTATTTCTTTTTTAAATCACAGTTCTGTGTACCTAACCATGAGCATTAGCGAGGTCACTGTCAATGTGGAATTTGCTTGTTCTTCTCTTGTTTGCAGGGATTTTTTTCCGGGTGCTCTGGTTCCGCCTGTCCACTTTTAGGTGGAAACCACCTTCCACCTGTCAGTGATCTAAATGTTAGGTTGCAACGTTATTGCTAATTTTAAAAATGTTCAGTAGAATTGTCCATGTGTCTGGGTCTTATTAAAGTTGCCAATAAGTATAACACGCAAATTTTTTAGATGTTGGTGGGAATTAAACTACACACGCCTGGGGAGAATATAAATATGACCCACAGACAGTAACCAGCAAGCTGCATTAATCACTGCACCACCTTTCCACCATCTTTTTAATTATATTAAATAAACAAATTAATTCATGGTATTGCTTTTTCTATATTAGTCGTTAATAAATAAAAATATTGCCCTTTATGACTTCACAATTCAGCCTCATGTATTTATTGGCTCAGTTTCAACACCATATCTACGGTAAGTGAAAACAGCCACCTGCTATTCCTGGCAAATGAAGTTCTAAACAAATTTTTGCTTTGGGCTGTATAACCTATTTTATTGGAGCTGTATTACTTTCCTAGACATGCACTCATGGCAACTTTCATCCTGCATTAGATTACACTGCATTTGCTTATTATTGGGAGCATGTGTACTTGAGAGTTTTAACCTGGGACAAAGGTTTAGCTAGTAGGTCACAGCACGCCATTGCCTGACATGTTTGTGAACTGAAAATAAAATGAGGTTATATCACAGGTGTAAATTTTACATGACAGATAAAGAATGATTCACGTAATAGCAAATGAAAAACAGCTAAACTTAGGTCTTGAACAAATCCCGAACAAATCTTCTTTTGTGCCTTTTAAAGGATGAAAGTCACCATTAGGCCTCCAAAGCACTGGCAAAATACTTACAATTTTACCATCCAATCATAACAGACCAGCTAATATCATTTCAGTTGGCCTCAGGCACAGCTTTTAAATACTCAGTCTGCAAAATTGAGTCAGAAACTGAGGGATTATCACCATCTAATACGAGATTAAGGGATCAAAGTTCTTCAGTTGTACAGAGAATTCAATGCAGTACTCTTTCATAATTCCTGCTCTTGTTGCCAAAGTACAATTGGGCAAACAGCTAAAGAATGACTGTATTATTTCTACAAATTAAAATCTGTTCCTTCTGCTATGTTCTTTGAATGATAATTAAATGTTATACAGAATGACCAGATTCCATTAAGCTGATTAAACACAATGGGAACCTTATCTTATAGTTTCCTTTCTATTTAATAAACTCATGGTATTGTCTGTAGGAAGAAGTGAAAAAATCACCCACTGGTCAAATATTATTGAAGTTATAAATTAATAGATTACCACACTGTTTGATAATGTCCTCCTTGTTAATGGAATCAAAATGCACACTACATAGCCAATGGTTTGTGGACACATGACTTTCTCACATATATCAGCTTGGTGGACATCCCATTCTAAAACCATGGGCATTAATACGGAGTTGCTGTAACAGCCTCCACCCTTCTAGGAAGGCTTTCCACAACATTTTGGAGTGTGTCTGAGGGAATATTTGCCCATTTAGCCAATAGAGCATTTGTGAGACACTGATGTTGAACAAGAAGGCCTGACTTGCAATTGGTACTCCATTTCATCCCAAAGGTGTGCAGTAGGATTGTGATCAGGGCTCTGTGCAGGCCACATGGGTTCCTCCACACCAAACTCATCTTTATGGACTTGGGTTTGTGCACAGTGGGGCAGTCATGTTAGAAAAGAACAGGGCCTTTCCCAAACCACAAGGTTGGAAGTACACAACTGTCTTAATGTCTTATATGCTGTTGCATTAACAGTACCCAATACTGGAACCAAGCGGCCTAGTCCAAAGCCTGAAACAGAGCTTCATGCCATTATCCCTCCTCTACAAAACTTTGTAGAAGTAGCAGAAGTAGCATTTTTCTGCTATCTACCAAACCCAGATTTGTCCATCAGGCTGCCAGAGAGTGAAACATGATTCATTGCTCCATAGAACACATTTCACAATCCAGTGGTGGCACTGTTTACACCACTCCAGCTGATGCTTGGCATTGCGCATAGTAATCTTAGACTTGTGTGCAGCTGATCTGCAATGAAAACCCATTTCATGAAGCTCCAGACACACAGTTCTTGTGCTGATGTTGCTTCCAGAGGAAGTTTGGAATTCTGTTGTGTGGTACAGTTTATTTTTGTATAGCCCAAAATCACACAGGAAGTGCCGCAATGGGCTTTAACAGGCCCTGCCTCTTGACAGCCCCCCAGCCTTGACTCTCTAAGAAGACAAGGAGAAACTCCCAAAAAAAAATAGTAGGGTAAAATGGAAGAAACCTTGGGAAAGGCAGTTCAAAGAGAGACCCCTTTCCAGGTAGGTTGGGCGTGCAGTGGGCGTCAAAAGAAGGGGGTCAATACAATACAATACACAGAACAGAACAAAGCCTCAATAAAAAAATGAAAAATAATTTTTTTTTAGAAGTACGGAGCAGAATTTAACAATAGATGATATGACATAATAAGATTTGGATAATTTTAGACTCCTGGAGACCTCATCCATCAAGCTGCCTCCCCCATTTGGCCATTCCACGGCTGAAACAGTGTTGGGCCAGCCAATCCGATGAAAGGACCCCTCTTTCTCACGATTCCTGCAATCCTCCATCAGGGATGACTTTTACCTTAGGCAGGCAAAACAACTTGGCAGGTGGGCCATGGCACCAAGTACCACACCACATTTGAGTACCGAGAAGAGAAACAGAATAGGTGAGGGTTAGTATCCAATTCTAACTATCATGTTACTTATGTTTTAGTGCTAATGACTAACAACAGAGATGCAGTATGTACAGTTAATCAGCAACTCTAGTCAGGATATGCTAAACTGAAGTAGTGAGTCTGCAGTCGGGATTTAAAAGCTGAGACCGAAGGGGCATCTCTTATAGTAGCAGGCAGACCATTCCACAGTTTAGGGGCTCTGTAACTAAAAGCTCGACCTCCCATTGTTATTTTATTAATCCTTGGAACCATAAGCAGATCAGCATCTTGAGATCTTAATGTGCACTCTGGTTGGTAAGTCATGATAAGTTCAGACAAGTAAGCCGGACCTCGGCCATTTAATGCTTTATATGTTAAAAGAAGGATTTTGAAATCTGCCCTAAACTTAACCGGGAGCCAGTGTAAGGATTTAAGAACTGGAGTTATGTGTTCGTATTTGCTTGTTCTTGTAATTATTCTTGCAGCCGCATTTTGTATTAACTGGAGGCTGTATAAAGAACAGTTTGAACATCCAGTGAACACCGCATTGCAGTAGTCAATCCTACTAGAGATAAATGCATGAATTAATTTCTCAGAATCCTGTTTATTTAGAAAGTGCCTTAATTTCCTAACATTTTTAAGATGGAAGAAGCATGTTTTGGACAACTTTGTAATATGCGCTTTAAATGACATGCTAGAGTCAAAGATAACTCCTAGATTGCGGGCTGATTCAGTAAAATTAATTGGGATTCCAACTGAGTTAAAAGATGACAAAATATTGTTATGATCAGCGTCATTCCCTCCAACAGTTAACATCTCTGTTTTATCTGTAATTAAAGACAAGTAGTTCTCATTCATCCATTCCTTTAATTCGCTAACACAACTAATTAAAGACAACATCAGAGAAACTTCATCTGATTTAAATGAAAGGTATAACGGTGTCATCTGCATACGAGTGAAAATTAACATTATGTTTTCTAATGATAGATCCCAATGGAAGCATGTAAAGTGAAAACAGTAAAGGCCCCAGTACTGAGCCCTGCGGGACACCATATTGACCTTCTGTGTATAATGATGGAGTACTGTCAGCACATTTCTGTACATATTGGAATCGATTTGATAAATAAGAACTTAACCAAGCAAGAACGGTGTCTGTAAGCCCAACATCAATTTCTAGCCTGTGTAGTAAAATAGAATGGTCGATGGTGTCAAATGTTGCACTTAAGTCCAAGAACATAATTACAGTGGAGTTTCCTTCATCAGAGGATATCAGAATGTCGTTTACAACCTGCGTTAGTGCCGTTTCTGTACTATGACCAGTGCGAAAACCAGACTGGAAATTCTCAAATAAACTGTAATGCGTAAGGTGTGACTGAAGCTGATTGGCGACTACTTTCTCTAGTATTTTAGAGAGAAACGGTAGATTTGAAATAGCCCTATAATTATTTAGTATGTGTAGGTGTAGGTCTGACTTTTTAAGTAATGGTTTAATGACTGACACTTTTAGTGTATCAGGTACTGTGCCATGCAATAATGAACTACTGATAATGTTTAGAATAGGTGCTGCAAGAACATCCATTGCACTTTTTACTAGTTTTGTTGGCACTGGATCTAGGGAACAAGTAGTGGGCTTCATTTTAGAAATTAAAGTTAAGACTTCCTGCTCAGTTACAGGATTAAAATGTGATGCAGAGATATGGGATCTTATATTTTTAATTTTCTCATTGAAGAAGTTCATAAAGTCTGTACTGCTAATATCTGTTGGTATTTTGCACTGTTGATCTGAATTTCCATTTGTTAATTTAGCCACTGTTCTAAACAGTACCCGAGGATTTTTATTATTGTTATCTATTGATGTAGAACAGTATTCTGAGCGAGCTTTAAAGAGGGCTTTTTTATATTTATTAACACTCTCTGTCCATGCAATTTGAAAGACATGTAGCTTTGTTGTTCTCCATCTGCACTCCAGTTTTCGACACTCTAATTTAAGATCTCGAGTGTTTTCATTAAATCAGGGAGAGTTTCTATGTGCTTTGACCACTTTTGTTTTAAGGGGAGCCACTGTGTCCAGAGCATCTCTCAAGGTCACATTATAATGTGATGTTAGCTGATCTAAATTGTTTTCCACAATTACACTTGACTTACTCAAAGTATCTATACATTTTGAAGCAGTATTACAATCTAGATGTCGCACTGTCTTTGTTTTAATCTGGGAGTGTGTTGACAAGGGCAGGACTAAATCAAATGTAATTAAGTAGTGATCGGAAATAACTTCATTTAATGGAGTGATATCTAAATTTTGAATTTCAACTTTGTAAGTTATAATTAAATCTAATGTGTGGTTATGATTATGAGTTGGACCTTTGACAATCTGACAAAATCCTACTGAATTTAACAAATAAGTAAAACATTTGCTAAAAGTGTCAGTTTCCACATCAATGTGTACATTAAAATCCCCCATCAGTACTACGTGATCATAATTTATAGCCAAATCAGATGGGAGGTTGCTAAATTCAGTCATGAACAATGAATAAGGCCCTGGTGGTCTGTAGACTAGCACTATAATTGTGTTGGAATCTGTTTTAATATTTAAAATGAATGCCTCAAAGGATGTAAAGTTGCCTAAATTTTTAGAAGTGATTTGCATTTTGTTACAATGAATTATTCCAAGGCCTCCTCCTCGACCAGAATCTCTAGATTTATGAAGGAACGAGTAGCCATCTGGTGACGCCTCAGCTAGGGGGACAGTGTCACATTTACTAAGCCAGGTTTCAGTGAGAAGACACAGATCAGATTTTGTACTTAATATAATATCATTTACCAAAACAGCTTTTTTGCCAAGAGAGCGAATGTTCAATAAGCAGCATTTAAAGCTGCATGGTTCTTTCTGAACTGCTGATATATTTTTTATTTTAATTTGAAGTAAATTTCTATTACAGATGCCCCTGGTGGAGGGTCTGGTTTTATTCTTTGGTCTAATTATACACCTTATTTTTGGTTATCAATTAATTTCAGGTTTGTATCAAGACTAAATTTACTGGATGCCCCATGACAAGGATTATGGGTAACAGCTTCAGGAAAGTAACAGGTGGGATAAACAACAGCCTGTGATTTATGATCACATGACTGTGGCCTGGATGGTGCTCTAATCAGTCAACCAGGCAGTTTTGCTGCCATATTTTGGAATAATACATAAGATCCCCTCCAGTTAGGATGAAGACCATCTCTTCTGAAAAATCCAGGCCTTTCCCAAAAATCATCCCAATTGTTCACAAACACTATGCTCTTGTTTGCACACCAGGTTTCTAGCCAGCAGTGAAGGGAATGCAATCTGCTATAAATCACATCCCCTCTATGTAATTTTGGTAAGGGGCCAGGTACAACTAAATTCCGACATTTTCTTTTGGCTTTAATGCATAGAGAGATGAAGTTCCTTTTTAATACCTCAAATTGCTGTGAATAAATATCATTAGTGCCGACATGCAGCAATAAGGTAGATACTTCATCGTCGGCGACACGGTCCAATGCGGCCTCTATCCCAGAAATCTTGGCCCCTGCGAGGCACTTAACATTAACTGCTGGTTTAACACAGTTTGGAATTCTAAGATTCTGCACTATGGAATCGCCAATTACGAGCACTTTCTTATTCTCAGTTTCCACAGGTGCACTGCGGAGTGCTGAGAATCTGTTCTGGGTCCGAATTAGTGACCTGGGTGCCGGGGGACTACATTTTGGATTCTTAGACCCCCGTCTTACTGTTACCCACTCACCCTGTGGCTGAATTGGTGCTGCTGACTTCGGCCGCACACTGACCTACAGTGGGACTAGGAGAGACTGAAGCCGAATCAGAAGTAGCCGAATTGTCTAAACAAACCGAGTCGATCCAATTTTTGGTTTGCCTAATCGCTATCAGATTCCTAACGTGGTCCTCCAATTCCCGTATTTTCCCGACCAACTCTAAATTAACTGAACACTTTTGGCAGGTGAAGCTGTCGGCCGGAAAACCTGAACTGTACATGCTGCAGGACACAAAACATATAAACGTGCCCTCAACGGGCAGAGAGCAGATAGAACTTACGTTTAGTGTTGATGTCATCTTCTCCATTTTCTGTAGTTACTTAAGTGCTTTCTGCTTCAGAGACCGTCGGCTTTAAGTTTCCACCACCCGCTGAGCTATCAACTTTAGTTTCTCACTGCCGGTTATTTCTACTGGTCAGCTGCCAGCTTTGCTTCAGATGAACTTGCTCGGGTGTTTGCGAAGGGCTACGTGCCTGTGGGAGATGCCGCAGGTCTGTGCTTCCACTCGCTGCTACGCTCGGTGCTTCCGCCTGAGTGAGAGAGAGAGAGAGAGAGAGAAAATCAGTGGTACATGTGGGGCATCAGAGGATAGGCGGTGTTTACAAGCTATGCACTTCAGTACTCATTGGCCATGCTCTCTGAGTATTCATGGTCTACAACATTTTGACTGAGCTGTTTTTGTTCCCAGAATCCTCCACTTCACAATAATAGAGCACTTACAGTTGACCGGGACAGGTCTAGCAGAGCAGAAAAATCTAAGGCACTGACTTGTGGCAAAGGTAGCATTCTGTGACATTTAAAGTCACTGAGCTCTGCAGTAAGAGCCATTCTATAGCCAATGTTTGTCATTGGAGATTGCATATGTTTGTGCTTAATTTCATGCACCTGTTAACAATGGGTGTGGCTAAAACACCTGGACTCAGTAATTTGAAGGGGTGTGAACATACTTTTGGCCATATACTGTAGTGTATATGTTGTATGCATTTTGTCATGCCTGTTTCCATCCCTTCTTCCAGGAGATGTGATAAAGAACCATGATGGTAGGTTTCTGGATATGTACTGAAGTACTCACAAAGTGAGTGATGTACCTCAAGGCAGGTAAGTTTGTTGCCAGGTACTTAGCCTATGTGGGAAACTGATCACATGTATTTAAGGGTGAGCACTGAGTCTGGAGCCCAGATCCAGAAGTGACCACTGGAAATCACAAATTCCTGATAATTACATCCATCCATCCATCCATTTTCCAACCCGCTGAATCCGAACACAGGGTCACGGGGGTCTGCTGGAGCCAATCCCAGCCAACACAGGGCACAAGGCAGGGAACCAATCCTGGGCAGGGTGCCAACCCACCGCAGGACACACACAAACACACCCACACACCAAGCACACACTAGGGCCAATTTAGAATCACCAATCCACCTAAACTGCATGTCTTTGGACTGTGGGAGGAAACCGGAGCGCCCGGAGGAAACCCACGCAGACACGGGGAGAACATGCAAACTCCACGCAGGGAGGACCCAGGAAGCGAACCCAGGTCCCCAGGTCTCCTGATAATTACATTACATGTTAAATTCAGCCTTAAAGAATATGAGTTTAAGGGGAAGAAAATGCGAGTCATAATAGACATCTAATCATTAATCCATACAACTTTTCATTATCTGAACCTGACTGATCACAGTCAGTGAGTTAAAGCTTATCTAGGCAGTATCAGGTGCAAAACTATCTATCGGAATCTATTGTGACAGTGTGTGATGAATCTCCTTTTTGGCATTCTGTATTAGAAGTTTTGAAGCATTTTATGACGGTGACTTCACTACCATGCTCCTCTGTTATGTTTCAGCCATGATTGCTGTAATAATGTGGTGTTTTTTGATTGCACCATGCTGTTTATAGTGACTTCATTTGTTGCTATCCAAGTGATCAAATGTTGTTACGTCATGTCTCATCATTGAATCTCTATGTTTATTGTGGTATCTGAACATTGGACAAATCCTTAAAAAAATTACACTAGATGGAAAAACTCTACTCTACAATTTTCTTCATTTTCAGTTGCAGAGTTCAAAATGATAGTGTTTCTTAGAGTAGATTCATGAGCCAACAGAACTAAGCAGTATCAGGATCAAAACAAGAGCAACATCAAGAAAAAAATGAGTGAAAAACTGAAGATATTTTCCTTAAATATTTCAAAGTTTGAATGAGAATTCTACAGAAGTCTTACCTTTAAAGAAGTAATTTCATACTTGTAGCCATCTTTTTATATCATAGGTTACATGGCTTGTGCATTATATGCCTAGCATATATGCCTTAAACTCTTCTTTCATGTGATGTGTGATGAAGGGATTAATCCTCTTCCAGTTATCTAAAACAACGTTAGAGTATCCAAACATGCGTACGAGTTTTCCATTTGTTTTGTGGTGTGCATATTTTCATGCTCGAATCCACACAAAGTTTTATAAACGAGACCCCAGATGAGAAAATAAAGTCATTATGCTGCCTGAATACTTATACCGTACCAGGTCTTTTTAGCTGGGACCACTTTGGTGTCCCACCAAATCTCAGAGTTAATGATTCTGTGCTAATAGAAAACATCAAGCCAAGGGCCCCAGCGCCTCTCCTCTACGCTGTAGATTTTTGGAAAAGGTGAAAGACACCATCTCAGCAGGTAATCACCATCACTTGGCATATGTAATGACATAATTGCTGTCGCAGCACTAATTTCCAAAATAAACTTCTATCTATCTATCTATCTATCTATCTATCTATCTATCTATCTATCTATCTATCTATCTATCTATCTATCTATCTATCTGTCTGTCTGTCTGTCTGTCTGTCTGTCTGTCTGTCTGTCTGTCTGTCTGTCTGTCTGTCTGTCAAAGACACTTTGCCCCAACATAAATGAATCACGCGTTGACCCAGGTCCTTTGTCCTTTGTATACACAATTCTAAATAACTGGGATGTGATTGATTTTTTTTACCTGACTAACAATATGTACCATAGGTTCAAAACCACATCTAATTCTGAACATTAATAGAAGTTAAAAAACTCATATACAATAAAAAAACCTTCTGAAATAATGCAAAGATATATGGATGCTAGACATCTATACTGTATCTATGCATATATATTTTATATTTCTGTCACTTGTCAAAATGGTGCAAGTGAACATTAAATATAAAAAACAGATAGTTGAAACTGTCGGCTTACTGCATAAGAAAGTTTATATTTATAAATTAATTCATCCACGATAAATGTGTAGAGTTTGTTCAGATTTGATGGTTTCATCATGGGGTGCTTTTTAGAAAAAATACTTAAAATATTTCTGATCAATTGCTGTCGAAATAACAGGAAGTAGATTTACCTGTCACTTCTGAATTTTGTGAAAAGGGATAATCACTCAACATCACAGTGACCAGAAACAAAAAAATGTCAGAATCAAGGAGAACAGGTGTACAAAATGGCAATGTAATGGCAATAACACAAATAACATTAACAAAAATGATCAGTGTATCAAAACAAATTAAAAAGCTAAAACAAAATAATAATAACATGCTTCAAATAGAATCTACTGTTGAGGAATGCAACTCAATATGGAGCACTCAAGCTGGACAGTCTGTTGCATTACACCCAAATATATTTTTTTAAATTTTTTACTCTCGTAACACAAGCAAGTAGCTTGTTCCATCATTTGAGAGCAAGGCAAGAATCAACCCTACATAAGAAAAAAGAATTGTTTTGTAAAGCCAGGCAAATCAAAAAGAATGAACTGAAGTGACCAGGAGAGGAACTATAAAGCAAACTAAATTTCAAAACCAAGAATCAAGTCTATCTTTTGTCTGAATAAAAATGGTAAGCCAAGAATCAAAGTAGGAAAGGAAGCCAAAGTCAGGAACCGGGGAAATCTAAATAACACTATTAAACACAGACACATATTTTTTATTTAGATATCTGCAAAACTCTATTAATGATGCATCTAAAATTTATTGTGGCTCTCCAATGATGTTAATTGTGTAACCTCCAGGACTGCCCTCCATAGCATCCATCGTAATGTCTTGAAGACAGTGGCACAAAATGGAAATGCGCAGTGAAAATTATATAAATTAACTTTTAATATCTGAACACAAAGTCCAGATTACAAATATATGCCAAAATGTGAATCTCTGCCAGAAAAAAAACAAAAAAAAAAAGATAATGAGACTTCAAAATTAAGAAGGAAGATAAAGACAACCATTTAAAAAATGTAAATTACCTGAATAATGACATACAGAACACAAAACCGTTATCTAATTCTTTTCATTTTGTTTTCTGGCTTAAGACATTTTGTTAATTTTGAAATTTATTTGCCTGTAAGTGGTTGTACTTGGAACACTGTTCACAAAACTATAGTAACCTTTCTGTTAGTCTACCCTTTTTCAGCATATCGCACTCTTAAAAGCACAAGGAATGGTCTCAAGATGAAGGCAAATGTATTCTGACAGGGTGATATACTGAAGAAATCTTAAAGGTAGTGGCTGATGCATGGCCCCTGAAATAGTAAACCAGGAACAGCAGTACATTGTACCAGAGGCTACATAAGTGCATAGTAACCCTGTATCTCCAGGAATTCCTGGGGAAGCCCATGAGCCAGACATTCCTTCCAGTTAGTGTTCATTGAGTCCAGGGTCAAGTGGAGAATTTGGGGAAAAGGATTGTTTCTAGGGAGCTTGTGTAACAATAGGTTTATAGAGAGATGAAGGAAGAACACAAGAGGGGAAAGGATGGTGATGTTTTCAAGTAGGTGAGAAACTTCCTTCTGCTAGATAAGATGTAGTCAGGGTCAAAAACAGCATTTATCTTCATCACATCATTAGTTTTTTCCCCTGTTTGTATATTTCTACACCAGATGTCCATGTATTAGACTGGGGTCTTGAGACTTAGCCTTAATTCTAAGTGGTGTCTAACAAAAAAATGAAAGAATTAGTTTCCATTACCCTTATGCAGACAATCACAGTTGATAAATGCTGCTAAATAGAAACAGTTATCCTTCATTTTGTCAATGTTCCACTGGTTAGCCATTATGCGTTTATCTTAGCCTTTGTTTTAACAACAGTAAAAACATCTACAATTAAAAAGAAACTATAGACAGACTAGCTCACTTCTTCTTGTGTACATTCAGAAATTGCCAGTGGAAATAATAATACAAGCTTGAAATGAAGTTTACTTGTTTGTGGAGCCCTGATTGAAGTCTTAGTATACAATTAGAAAAGCCTGTGACTTCAGCTTGGGGCTAATCAGTGCAACATTTCTTGTTAACGTTAATGGCCCCTTCAGAGTTTTTACATCTGTTTAGCTAAGAAATTCCAGACTGCTGGAAAACACTGGCATCATTCAGACGGGATAGCAGCATCTCAGAACTGAAGTAAATATACGGTTTGAAAGAAGAATTTATAGAAAATTCAGAATTGCACATATATGTACAAATTATATATTCTCCAATAAGTTGAAACTGATGAGAAGATGTTTAGTGATATTACCATAACACCATAGTACTTTTGCAATTAAATGTCACTATTTCCCAGTCTAGAGTTACTTTTATTGATGTGTTATGACACCACTTATGCTTCTTGACAATACCAGTGTTTTAGTTAGCTGATTTAAATAAACATTTCTTTTTCCTATTAAAAGGACAGCTTATCACAGAATTGTAGATTAACAAGTACCTAATGACACCTTAAAACAGAATATGTAATATTAAATACTAAATATTAAAGTAAATAAAATGCTACAAAAACAGAAAGTTCAAATTACCTAAAAATAGTGAGAACAAGAACAAGCTTAACCTGCTGTATGTATAATTATTTACAGAGATAAGACCTCCATGTCTTCCAGTAGCAGTGTAAATATAAGTATCCTAAGCTGAAGTGTTAAATTCATAATATATCTAGCAATCACATTACACCTGTAATTTTAATTTCACCTTCAGGACAATTAAAGAATCTATCTATCTATCTATCTATCTATCTATCTATCTATCTATCTATCTATCTATCTATCTATCTATCTATCTATCTATCTATCTATCTATCTAATGGGTTGGTATTCAGTCCATCAGTGGTTCATTTGGAATATTGTGGCAGATATGGGAATGATCAAGGCCTTTTTAATGCTTTCCACTTGTAAAAGAAAGGATGTCTGATAGCACATTGCTCTCTGCCCTTTTCACAGAAGAAACAAGTTCTACTATAAATCACCTGTAAGTCATGGAAATGTTTTATGATTTTACAACCTGCAATGAATGGTGATTGCATCACAATGTGAGCTGCGCCCCTGCTCAATTGCAAAATGTAGATAAAACTTTAAAAAATTAATAAACAGTTATTATAGAAAGAACTTATGCTGATGAGATTCCCTGTTAAAATAATTAAAACATTAATTCTAAATGTGTACCTTGATTGACATGAAGGTTAGCTTTTTTCTCACTTGCATCAGTGTGTTTCTTTGCATCTTTTAAGAAGAATCTTGGATCCTAAGATCAGACAATTTGCCATCTGTCATAGAGGAAGTGTGATGACATCATCAGGTCATATACCATATGACTGGAAACAGAGTTTATTGCTACAAGCAATATGGCAGTAGACATTCAACCAAATGGCCGGAGAATGGTAGCACCTGTACAAAATATAACAAAACAAAATGGTAACGGTGTTTCCAGAGAAAAACAGAGGAAAATTAAGATGTAGTCCTAGTATGCAAGATAAAGAGAAGATATGTCTTGCATTTATTTTGAGTACAATTGAGTACTGTGATGCAGTAAAATGAACCTATTCAAAATGTCTATATTTGTAGCTTTCAGTTAATTGCTTACTTAGCAGAACTTATCAATACATACAGTACATTTTGGAAGGCGCATGATTCTTCTCTCTTAATTATTCTAAGGGTAAATAAATGTACAGGTACTATACCAGGCTGACTCTTAAGCTACAATAACCTAAGGTTGTGTAATAATTTTGATGCTTGTGTAAGGATGCCCCAGCAGTCTCAGGAATTAGATCCAGACTGAAGATTTACTACCTGGGGAGAAACAGGTACTTTGAGATGTTTCTTTATAGAAAAACCAGTAGAAGCAACTTTAGGTTAAGAGATCAGAGAGCTAGCCAAAGTCAAAATCAAAGAACCATCAGGAGAAATGACTTAAGATTAATTAAAGGACGTTTTGCTATGTATAATTCATCTTCGATTTTGGATTCACATTTTTGGTTTTGATGATCAGTTTTCACTGTTTCAAACTCTTCTTATTTAATGTCTGCTCTATCTCCTGACCCCATTCAAAAGTATTTATTTCCTGCTCTGCATTCTCTTTTTGAGCACCTTGACAGCAGACAACTTACAACAGGAACAATATACTTGGATAACAAACTAGTAGATACCACCATGAAATTCTACACAACCTAAATAAGAATGGTAGCAAAGACACACTGCATCACATGACTTATCTGTCATGTGAATGACAATAGGCATAAGCAACAGTAAACATTATGGCAGTGGTCAGGCATTTAACAACACAAGTGATGTCTTTTATGGTATATACTGTGTATTTGAGAAGTTCTATGCAGAGTGCCATCAATAGTAATGTCTGTCCTCCAGTTATGTTTTATTACAAATCCCTGTGAATATGTGATTCTTTTTGAGATATTGTACAAGTAAACTAAGTAGTTCATTATTGTCCTTTTGACTCCCATTTCTTCATGTGTATGAAAAGGAAAAGAAAACATTACAACAACAACTATTATAAATAAAGTGATGTTGACAGAATAGGGATAAAAAGAATAAACATTAAGAACTAAATATGCAGAAATTTCAAAAATGGCATAAATCTATCCAGGAAAATCGAAAACTTGGATTCATACCACGGCCTAGAATACACTTATTAGATGTTCTGATTAGGTTGTTCATATTGCAACTCTGTTTATTAGTCTGCTCAGAAATAAGAGCCAAGCCATTATTATGAACTCTTACTGTTTTTCATATATTCTGCTGTGCCATTTGGTGCAACTGCAAAATAGCTGGTTTACTACCTCTGCCATGAAAAGTAACACTATGCAGATTGGGAGTCTCATGCAGTTTCATAATAGGCTGTTCAGCAAGTATGATGTTTGCAAAAGGCCAGGAGGATGATGTTGGCCTAGGTCATCAAAACTGTTTGTTATATCCATCCATGGAACCAACAAAGGTTTACTTTCATTAGCATTCTCTCCATGATTTAAAGTGACCTGTTTATATTTATTTTTGAAATCTGTTTTTTTTATTGTGAGTTTAGCATAATTTGTGTTTTATGAATAAACTATAAATGTTGTATGGTTTAATAATTTACCAGAAGTGTGTTATAGCCATTGACATGCATACATACCTGGGGATCAACTTCTTTGCCTGTGGTGAGGTAAGCAGTTTCATTCTGGGACGAGAAGGGGCGCTGATGCTAACATTATCTTCTCCTTCCACCTCTGCACACTTCTTTTTGCCTAACACTGCTACAATGCCCAGTGAAAGCTTTGCCGCTTCCAGTTCCAGTCTTATAAAGCTGGCCTGCACCTGGAAGATGGTGTTAGATGTTAAATTGGCACCAGAGAAGTACTGAGCTCCTGATCATTTGCTGCTTTGCTATTAAAACTATTACTTTTGTTTGGAGTCATTTGCTGTCTGTCTTTACTATTTATAATACTTAAAGGGGTTTCCAGGGTAGTACCCCAAACTTTCTTTGTTGTCCCCATCAGTTTGTTTTCCTGTCGGTAGTGCCACACACCCCTTTCCAGCGACCTCATGACCCCCCATGCTCTCCCAATCCGTCTACTGACTTCATAGGAAGAGTCACCAGAGACATGAATGTCACTTCCAAGGTAAGTAAACCTCTCGACAAGGTCGACACTTCCTCCGCTGACAGACAAACTGCTGATGGCTGTGCCCAAGAGGTCATTAAAGGCCTGGATCTTGGTTTTTATCCAGGACATTTGCAAGCCCAGACACTCAGACTCCTCGCTCAGTCTCTCGAGTACCCCGATCAGAGCCTCCATTGACTCTGCGAAGATCACAGCATCGTCAGCAAAGTCAAGATCCGTGAATCTTTCTTCACCAACAGATTCCCCACAGCCACTGGACCCCACAACCTTGCCCAACACCCAGTCCATACAAGCATTGAACAGAGTAGGAGCAAGAACACACCCCTGACGAACCCCAGAATCAACTAGAAAAAAGACAGATTCTGCCTTTGGGATCCCGCAAACCCTCAGGATGTCAAACGTTTTATGAAAATCGACAAAGGCTGCAAAGAAACTCTGCCAATATTCGCATTTGCACTCCATGAGAACCCTCAGTGACAGGATGTGGTCAATGGTAGACTTCTTAGGTGTAAAATCATGGATCACAACCCTAGCATGTACCTTACCTGGCACTGAGAGCAGTGTTATCCCCCTGTAGTTGCTGCAATCCAGGCGATCACCCTTCCCTTTCCAGATGGGGACAACAAGTCCCGTTTTCCAGTCAGTTGGGATGTTGCCAGTCTCCCAAATGGAAGCAAAGATTGCTTGCAATGCCAGAAGTTCACCATAAGCAGCTGGTTCACTATTTGTGCAATCTCAGTGAGATTGGGTGGTTCACAGCTAATTGGAGGATCAGCCTCAAGAACCGTGAACCCACTGATATCCAACGTCCTAGCCGGAGGATCAGCTTTGAACAACTGCTCAAAGTAGTCAGCCCAGCGGGTCACAACTGCAGTGTCATCCGTAAGGACCATTCCATCAGCCGCCCTGACTGCGACTATCCGAGGTACAGATTCAGATGTGCATAATGCGTGATTCCTCTGTAAGCAGAACGCGAGTCGCTAGACCACAGAAGGTGTGTCACTTGCTCACAGATTCCTCTAACAAATGCCTCTTTATCCGGCCTCAGTGCCCTTGCAGCTGTCCTTCTCAGTTCCAGGTACAGACCAGAGTTGCCATTGAGCCGTGCGCTGCGACTCCTCTCAATGATATCCAGGGTGCCCTGTGAGATGAAACACCTCCTTCTGGGAACACCAGTAACACCAACACAATTGAAATCTAAATATAAAGTAATAAATGGCTTAATGCTCTCTTTCCTTAAGAAACTTATTAATGTGGATGTTCATATTGTTTTTTATTTTTTTAAGGAGCAGTTTGTATGAGTTGCCCGTTTTCTACTCTTGTACATGTTTCATATTAATTATTCACTTATTGTAATAGCATATAGCATGTCTGAATAATAATAGTGGAGCTTTAAGGTCTAGTTCGTGTTCTCAAACCCAACCGAAAGGCTTGTCCTGCCACAAAGTGCTCCAGACTCTCCTTTAGGCATGTTTTAAACTTAAAATGCTTTATAGCTATAATTCTTAGCCTTGAGATGCTCTTCTGACAGTGCTAAAGTAGATTTCATAGTGATGATTTATCTCAATCTATGGGTTTTTCAGGATTCTAAAGACTAATTTCACAACACTGGTGCTGCAAATTGAAAATCAGCTGTAAGACAGTCCAGCTTCCAATTTAAAACATAATACAATGGCTGTATTCAACATGGAAACATTGTCTGACCACAACTCCTGGCATTGAGATGGAATCCCACACAGAAAAAACAGAACTGCACAACCAAAACTATAAGTCTCTAATGGCGTAAAAGCTGATTTAACTTTAGAAATATGGTGAAGACCTCGGATTTAAAAACACCAAATACCTGCAACTATAAATACAGAGTTTGAGATGCTGTTTTGAAGATTCTGATTTTAAAATATACAATGTTAGACAACTGTCCTGTAGAATTTAAAAAATATTTTAATATTGTGTCCATCTGGGATTGTATATACTTGATTTAAATGTACATAACATAAAATATATAAGGGCATAAGTTTGTACTCATCCCTGAATGACACTATTATAAGAAAAAATAAATTAGATAAACAGCCAACCAAAACTACTTCTCCACTAGCCCCATAATAAAAAAGAAGAAACCAAATTTAGCAGAAACTAAGAAAACAAATTGTGATCAGTGCAAATAAAAGGGAAGAGAGAAAAAAACTCAATAATATAAAACATTAAATACCCTGTGTTGCCACACCCTCCTATTTATACTAATAAATAACATTTGAAATGCATTACATAATCACAGCACAAAATTGCCCTTAATGAAATTAATAATTTCAGTTTTTAAAGTCCAAAACTTATCCATTATTATTCCTTGACTCATTATATAATGAGAAATGCCAGAGGAATCAAAGTACGTAACAGTTACGCATCAGTATAATACAGAATAAAAACCAATAGAGATTTTCCAGGCTCCTATCGAAAAAAAAAAAAACGTCCAGTTTCCTCCTTCTGAATCTCATTTTGTGACTTACCGCTCCTTCCTCACACTTGGTGCTTTCCTTTTACTCACAAAATTATTTAAAATGTTCCTTCTTGGTTAGACTCCTCCCTTTACTGCAAACAAGAAATTCCAATTGGCCCCTTTTATCTTCACTGAAAATGACATGAGGCTTGATTCTTCTTACATGGTCATAGATGAACAATTACACTTTTGATACAAGCAGTAGATGCAGAGAAAGGCTGGCATAAATGTCTCATGTCACAATTGTTACGTTACCTCCATTTCTGTGATTCCCAGTTGCACAATTAACACTTAATGACCTCTGGCAGGGCCAGTCAGTTCATCATAGTGCTCACTGAAAACCACTAGTTTCTTCATATCCTAATGCAGTGTTCACCAACCTATTTTCTGTGGTTGGCCAATTTTTGCCAACAAAAACATACCAAGGCACACCACTGTTTTACTAACCATAAACACATTATATCTCATTCTCATGCTCAACAGTTTGAAGGGACAGGTCTACTGGAGAAGCCAGTAAAAAAGCAGCTCTGAGATCATTGCTTGCAGACACGGTACTCACTGAGCACTTTGGTGGCATCTGCCAGCTGCTTTATCCCTTTGACCTCCTCTCTCTACCTCAGAGGCAACTCATGTGCTGACTATCCACCAGTCCTGTGAGGCTCGCTGCTGACCACATACCCAGGCAGGTGGTTCTAGCAGCCAGGAGATGTGTCCAAAATGCTCTAACATAGAGATGGCAGAGCTGCTTTTATCCCAGATCTCCAGGTGGTCCTCTTCAGACAGGTCTCGGCCACCTATAGAGATCCAAGTGTGCTACACTATTATTTCCACGGCACACTGGGTAACTCTAATGGCACACCACTGCGCCACAGCACATTGGTTGAAAAACATGATTTGACATGACTCATGCATCCTAAACTCTTTCTTGGTTTTCTACTTTCCTACCAGACCTCTTTGACACCTTCCTTAATAAGTCACCACGTAGAATATTCTTCAGTTTTTTCTTTACTTACTTTTTTGAAGAATTTTTCTTTTGTAACAGTAAAATCTTAATCTGTAATGGAATATTGGATTATCACTATTCAAAAAAATAGGAAAACTAATTAGCTTGAGGCATTTTCAATGGAATAATGGCCTGCTCTGCAAAGCATGCCATTTGTTTTCATGTTACACATCAAAATGGTAATTTGCTTTGTGTCCTACTCCCTCTTATGCAATTGGACTGAGTGAAAGTAGCTTTCATCATTAAATACTTCCTCACATTATTACAGTCTCCAATTGACCTGTGCACAACTCCACTGAGGACATTCACAACAATGGGACTAGTTAATGTCGAACAAGTCATGCGACTTAAGTTTTCTGAGGTTATTTGGAGCACAGCATTACTCCTCTTCTGGCTGACTAGTTTCTCATTGACATCTGTCAAATATTCAAATTATACCATTCAGTCGTGTGCCTTGAAGGATCAGGGCCTTCTTGTCAAACATATGTGCCTTTCTGCCTCTGCATACTGCCTGTCACTTAAAATGACAGCTTCTTAAAATACGTAACATCATACAATCCACAGTCAAAGTGAAAGCAGGGCTTTAGGGCTTCTTATAAATGAGTCTCATATGCTTCAAGTTTAAATATGCATTAACTTCAAATAAGCATTGACTTTCTTTTCATGCCATTTCAAGTACATACAAATTACTTCAAAGATCATAGAAAATTTCAAGTTATTGAGAAGGGATTGGGCAGCAACTTGCTTCATCTATGAGCAGCATGTGTGCTTCAGCCGTTTCTTATACCCAGTGATAGAAATGTAGTTCACAGGAGCAGCACTTTGAATGTTGAACAACAGGGAGATTTCAATCACAGACAATAACAAGAATTACTTATTTATTGTTCTGTTTGACAGTACTGGAGTCTGATGTGGCTGAGTTAGTTAGTGTTCAATTAATGTATTTATTTTTGATTATTAGGCAGATAGATTTGTAAGGTACAAATTCAGGGATAGATAAAGTTAAGGTGGGCGGCACGGTGGCGCAGTGGGTAGCGCTGCTGCCTCGCAGTTGGGAGATCTGGGGACCTGGGTTCGATTCCCGGGTCCTCCCTGCATGGAGTTTGCATGTTCTCCCCGTGTCTGCGTGGGTTTCCTCCGGGCGCTCCGGTTTCCTTCCACATTCCAAAGACATGCAGGTTAGGTGGATTGGCGATTCTACATTGTCCCTAGTGTGTGTTTGTGTGTGTCCTGCGGTGGGTTGGCACCCTGCCCGGGATTGGTTCCTGCCCTGTGTTGGCTGGGATTGGCTCCAGCAGACTCCCGTGACCCTGTGTTCGGATTCAGCGGGTTGGAAAATGGATGGATAAAGTTAAGGTACCACTGTTATTAATTCTGTTGATTTGTTTATAGTTCACCAACTACATAACAGCTTAAACTAATAGAAGTGAAAACGTGGAACTAAAGGTCATTTTCTGAACATTCACTGATGGTGTGTATAGGCTTTCTTCTTTAGTCCAGTTAAATTTTTCTGAACTTTATGGAAATGTATATTCATTCATTTTCTGTCTATGGCTCTGGCAGGGCCACTTTCATTTTGTTTGGAGGAAAACTCCTCGAGAGATTGAAAAGAACTCTTGATTTCCAGTCCAAATTTTAATATTATAGATATATATTTACTTTATATACTATAAATATACATAATACTTGGAACATTTTTTCACATGCCTTTGTGTTTGTTCTTGAAGCCAACTATCTTTGGACTGAACTTGGAGCAATTGGTCCCAATCTAGAAGTAACATAAAGTTCATTCCTTTTTCTAGTGCCAGCTTTTATCGTCCCATTGTGTCCAACTGCATCATTAATCTTGCAGGATGGCCTTTTTGTTATCTTTTATGAAAACCACTCATCCTTTCTTGAAGTCTGGGGGTTAGATATTGAGAGGAATTTGTCACCCTTTGAGGATATGATAAGCAATTCAATAGACTTGAATCAACAAAATGAAAAATATACATTTTTATGAGAAAAATATAATATCCCTATAAATTGTTCACAAAAAACACTGCCACTTTCAAAGCTGAAATTGTAATTTTTTGTCTCAATGATGAACTATTCTTTACATATCCACCTATTGTCAAAATGGGCATATAACTTAAATACATACAGTTCAATATGCAGTTTGAATCCAAATAATAACTGGTTGTTTCAAGAATACTGTTTTATTTTGTTTCTGCTTTTGCAGTTTTCTGAAGCAGTGGAATACTACAGAATATTTATGATGCATGGTATTATGTTTTACAGAAAAGTTTTTACAATTTTTTTTAACAAAAGATTGGTGTCAGATATTTGATATGTCATTTCTTAAATGTAACTTTGAAATTGCCTTCCTTATGTCTGGCTTTAATTTAAACGTTTATTTTTTAAAATCTTAACAGTGCATGTTAAGGTTATATGTAACAATGTTGGCAAAACTGCAAAGAGATGGCAGTAAAGTGGAAGAAGCTACTGCCTTGTAGCTTCAGAAGACCAGGTTGAAATAAAGGACCTGTTGGTTTTTCCTTATGCATTTTGATTTTATACTGATATCACAAGAACATGTTATGTTAACAGGAAACTCTAAAATGACCCAATGTGAGGAGCTGTACAAGTAGTGTCACATTCTTAGAAGACTAGATTCAAATCCTGGGTCCAGTAGCAAATCCATATCCATATACTGTAGATTTTTCACTGGGTACTCCATTTTTCCCCACTTCTCAAAGACATTCTAGTTATGCTAATTGTTGCAATAAATTGTGCATGACTGTAGGTTTACATCTTTGTACCCTGTGATAGTTTTTGCTTTGCACCCAAGTTGCCTTGAATCAGAGTGGGTTAATTAAAACCCTAATTTGGACAAAGGGAGTGGAGAACTAGGTTATTATAGTTTAGCCTTTTTTTTTTTTTTACTAGTTTTTACTTCTTTTTTATTTATGATCCTTCTTGGAAATTCACTTTAGTATTTTTGTTTTTCTTCAGAATTTATTTTTAGTTTTAGTTTAGGATCAGGGGAGAGAGTTTGCTCAGGGCATTATCTCTTTACAGGATCTTAGACAGCATAACCCCCCACCAAGGTTGCTGTGGCTCCATGGATTCCTGCAAGGCACGCTGGGAGTTGCAGTTCATTGCAGCCCTGTTGGGTTCCATGGCACCTGACAGGGGGAGCTGCTGACCCCTACTTTGGGCTTCTGCCACACCTGGGAGTGATTCCATACCTCCTTGATGAGCCACCTAGAACACTCCTGGATGTGGGTTAAAGGTGTTCTGTTCACCAAGGGATCTTTAATTTCGAATGCAGCTGAAAGTGCCCTCCAATGTGGCTGCAAGCTAGCTCTGATCTCCAAGGGGTCTTCGATTTCATTTGCAGCTGCAAGAATGCTTCAATCACCAAGAGGGATGCTCCCCACTCCACACCATTCTTCAATTTCCTTTGCTGCTGGTCTTCAATTTCACATGCGGCTGCAAGCGTGTTTCGATCTTCAATCTCTATTCTCCTTTCAATGTCAGCTATGAATCAGAGGAGCATCCTCCTACCAGTGCCTAGGGGCACCATGTACCCTTGAGCTGGCCCTGACTTCTATCAACACTTGGCATATACATTCACATCTTAGGGGGACTACATACAGCTGATGAAAAACACAGATAGAAATACTGTACATTAGTGAAGGGTGTAAACAACTGAATATTGTAAACATCTATTAATGACAATATGTACTTTTCAAATTATTACTAGTGATTTCCCATTTCAGTTTAAAAGAATACACTTTCCTTTAAAATTCTGTTTTGCAATTACCATCAACAAATCCTAAATCTTTACGAAAAGAAGAAAAAAGCAGGAATTGATCTAACAAAAGAAATGTTTTACTCATGGACAATTTTGTATAGCATGTCCAACAGTAAGCAGTTCCAATGACCTAATATTATAATTATTATTACTTAGTATTTGACTGATGCCTTTACCCAATTTGATTTAGAAGATCTGAGATACAATTAGTTCCATTTTCTTTGTTTTTCCAGGTGTAGCACAGGCAGGTGAAGTGTCAGTAGTGGGATTAGAACCCAGAACCTCAAGATAAAAAAAATAAAACCTTACAAATACATACACATATTAGCACTTCTAATTAGCACTTCACCTGATTAACTGATAGCACTCATGCTACCATTAGTGACAAAGACACTAGCAAAATACAAAATTAGAGAAGAATCAATCAGGAAGGCTAAGGAGAGCACAATTGTCTGTAGCCACCACCTGCAAAACCATTCCCTTTTGGGGGTTGTCTTTCTGTTGCCTTTCCAGTGCCCCTGTTGTCACTTTCATTTGCACCAAAGCAGGTGAAGTTGATTCACAATCACTTATGCTTCCAAACTGCACAGATTGATATCCCTGAAGCTTAACTTAGTTGGTGTTAGACTGTGATGATTAAGTGTTCCCTAAAGTTTTTAGAGCAGAATATACTGTGTACTGTATACAGTATATATATTGTGATGGACGGCCGGCAGCGCATCCCGGCTGACACATCCAGGGCACTAGATGGAGTCTTCCCTGCAGCATAGAGGTACCCCGGATTCCCACAGGGCATCAAGGGAGATGGAGTTTGGATTCACAACCCTGCTGGGTACTGTGGGCGCCACCGTGTGACGCTGCAGGGAGACACAGGGATTTTTATTTTCCCTATAGCCTGGAAGTACTCCCAAGTCATGGGAACGGAAGAACAGAAGTACTTCCGGGCTGAAGAAAAAATAAACTGTTTTCATCTGACCTAGAAGTGCTATTGGATCACATGGACAGAAGGACTGGAGCACTTCTGGGTCAAGAACAATATAAAGGACTATGAGAGACCCAGCAACCTGAGCTGGAGTTGGGAGGTAGAGTGACGGAGCTGCTGGTAGAGGAGGATTGATTCATTGTATTGTATTATTGATTTATTGTTTTTTGGGGTGATTGTGGTGTCTACTGTGGCCCAATATCGAAAAGAAAAGAAATTAAAAAGATTATTAGTGCTTTTACTTGGTGTCCTGGACGTTTGTCTACAGGGTTTGAGGAGCGACAGCGCCCTCTAGTGTCACTATATATATATATATATATATATATATATATATATATATATATATATATATATATATATATATACTGTACATTGTGGACACTAGAGGATACTGTCACTCCTCAAACCCAACATGACTGACATCAGGCACAAGTTAAAAGCACAAGAATCTTTTTTTTTTTAATATTTTTATTTTATTAATTTTCATTGTAATCATTCCATACAAACAGATCAATTTATAACCCAACAAATTTGAAGACAAATCAAACCCCACCCCTGAGAAGGAGAGCTTAGCTAAGGGAAAATTGCTTTAAGCTTTTTAATAAGGCAACATTAGACAAAAGAAGGGGAGAAGTAAATATCTATATAAATAAGAGATGGAGAAGGGAGTTAAATGCAATAATAGTTAATTCTCTTATTCTAAAATAATATTGATTAAATCCTGCCAAGTTTTGAAAAAATTTTGTACAGATCCTCTAACTGAAAATTAGATTTTTTCCAATTTCAAATAATATAAAACATCAGTTTCCCACTGACTTATAAGAGGAGAATTAGGATTCTTCCAATTTAACAAAATAAGTCTGCGTGCCAAGAGTGTAGTGAATGCAATCACCGTTTGTTTGTCCTTCTCCAATTCAAGTCCATCTGGAAGGACACCAAACACAGCTGTTAGTGGGTTAGGAGGGATTGTGATACTAAGGCTGTCTGAGAGGCACTTAAAAATTTTTGTCCAAAATGATGTTAGTTTGGTGCAGGCCCAGAACATGTGACCCAGTGAGGCGGGAGCTTGGTTGCAGCGCTCGCAGGTTGGATCCTGGCCTGGAAACATTTTGGACAGTTTTAAGCGAGACAGATGAGCTCGATATATAATTTTTAGTTGAATAATTCTATGCTTTGCGCATATAGAACTCGAGTGAATTCTCTGCTTTGCTACCTTCCACTCCTTTTCTGATATATTGATTAAGAGATCTTCTTCCCAATGTCCTCTTGGATCTTTGAAAGGTAGGGACTCTAATAAGATTTTATATATTGCGGAAATAGTGTTTGTTTCCTCGGAATTGAGCAGTATTTTTTCCAGCATTGTGGAGGGTGCAAGGTGGGGGAAATCGGGCAATTTCTGTTTAACAAAATTTCTAATTTGAAGATAGTAAAAGAAATGTGTAGCTGGGAGGTTAAATTTTGAACGTAATTGTTCAAAAGATGTAAATATGTTGTCTATATAAAGATCTCTGAGCATTTTAATCCCAAAACTTTTCCAGGTATTAAAAACTGGATATACTTGCGAAGGTTGAAAGAGGTGGTTCCCTTGCAGAGGTGCCACTGATAAAAGATTTTCCATCTTAAAATGCTTCCTAATTTGGTTCCATATTCTGAGTGAGTAAAGCACAATTGGGTTATTAGTATATTTGCGATAACTTTCATTTATTGGAGAGCAGAGCAGGGAATATAAAGAAGTACTACAGGATTTTACTTCTATTGCAGACCAAGCCTGTGTATGTGCATTTATTTGTGTCCAGGTTTTTATGGCTTGTATGTTTGCTGCCCAGTAATAAAACTGAAAATTAGGTAAAGCCATGCCACCTTCTGCCTGAGGTCTTTGTAGGGTCGCTCTTCGGATACGTGGTGGTTCACTGCCGAAATTCTCATCAGATAAAGGGGATTGTCAGAGAAGGACTGGAACAGAAAATTTCTTTATATGCAGATGATATGGTCTTATATATATCGGACCCAGAAAACACTGTCCCTGCTGTTTTAACAGCACTAACAGAATTTCAAAAGATATCTGGTCTTAGAATTAATCTGAATAAAAGTATACTCTTTCCAGTGAACTCACAAGCATATAATAATAAATTAGACACCCTACCTTTTACCATAGCAGATCAGTTTAAATACCTAGGGGTAAATATCACAAGTAAACATAAAGCTCTTTATCAACAAAATTTTGGCGTCTGTATGGAAAAAATTAAGCAAGACTTGCATAGATGGTCAACCCTTCATCTCACTCTAGCCGGAAGAATTAACATCGTTAAGATGAATATCCTTCCTAAACTTCTCTTTTTATTTCAAAACATTTCAATATATATCAATAAATCGTTTTTTAAACAGTTAGATTCAATAACAACCTCATTCATTTGGAACTCAAAAGCACAAGAATCTTATTTTATTCAGAGAAACTCTTGACAATAGTTTCCTACCACCACAGCTACAAGACGCCAGGTACCCAACAAGCTTCTTCTGGCAGCACTTCCGGGTGTGGCGGAAGTTCTGCAAAATAGGACCATGTAAAAGTGCAGGTGGCCAAGGGCTGTGGCCACGAGCCCCAGCGGGGTTTAGCTTCCATGGTCACAACCCGTGGCCCCGCTACAAGCCAAAGGGGCTGCCCTCTGTTTGTCCGGTCTTAAAAATACACTCTCCCCATCTTTAAAATACACTCTCCCCCAGTCCTTCCATACTCCAGGCAACCTGGCCGGGTATGGGCTCCGGTTGTCCTCCACAATATATATATAGATATATATATACACACACACACACACGCACACACACATATACACAGTTAGGTCCATAAATATTTGGACAGGGACAACTTTTTCTAATTTTGGTTCTGTACATTACCACAATGAATTTTAAATGAAACAACTCAGATGAAGTTGAAGTGCAGACTTTCAGCTTTAATTCAGTGGGGTGAACAAAACGATTGCATAAAAATGTGAGGCAACTAAAGCATTTTTTTAAACACAATCCCTTCATTTCAGGGGCTCAAAAGTAATTGGACAAATTAAATAACTGGAAATAAAATGTTCATTTCTAATACTTGGTTGAAAACCCTTTGCTGGCAATGACAGCCTGAAGCCTTGAACTCATGGACATCACCAGATGCTGGGTTTCCTCCTTTTTAATGCTCTGCCAGGCCTTTACTGCAGCGGCTTTCAGTTGCTGTTTGTTTGTGGGCCTTTCTGTTCAAAGTTTAGTCTTCAACAAGTGAAATGCATGCTGAATTGGGTTAAGATCAGGTGACTGACTTGGCCATTCAAGAATTTTCCACTTATTTGCTTTAATAAACTCCTGGGTTGCTTTAGCTGTATATTTTGGGTCATTGTCCATCTGTATCATGAAACACCGCCCAATCAATTTGACTGCATTTAGCTGGATTCGAGCAGACACCTCAGAATTCATTCGGCTGGTTCTGTCCTGTGTCACATCATCAATAAACACTAGTGTCCCAGTGCCACTGGCAGCCATGCACACCCAAGCCATCACACTGCCTCCACCGTGTTTTACAAATGATGTGGTATTCTTTGGATAGCGAGCTGTTCCACGTCTTCTCCATACTTTTTTCTTGCCATCATTCTGGTAGAGGTTGCTCTTGGTTTCATCTGTCCAAAGAATGTTTTTCCAGAACTGTGCTGGCTTTTTTAGATGTTCTTTAGCAAAGTCCAATCTAGCCTTTCTATTCTTGAGGCTTATGAGTGGCTTGCACCTTGCAGTGCACCCTCTGTATTTACTTTCATGCAGTCTTCTCTTTATGGTAGACTTGGATATCGATACGCCTACCCCCTGGAGAGTGTTGTTCACTTGGTTGGCTGTTGTGAAGGGGTTTCACTTCACCATGGAAATGATTCTGCGATCATCCACCACTGTTGTCTTCCGTGGACATCCAGGTCTTTGTGCATTGCTGAGTTCACCAGTGCTTGCTTTCTTTCTCAGGATGTACCAAACTAGATTTTGCCACTCGTAATATTGTAGCAATTTCTCGGATGTTTTTTTTTCTGTTCTCGCAGCTTAAGGATGGCTTCTTTCACCTGCATGGAGAGCTCCTTTGACCACATGTTGTCTGTTCACAGCAAAATCTTCCACATGCAAACACCACACCTCAAATCAACTCCAGGCCTTGTATCTGCTTAATTGATAATGACATAACGACGGACTTGCCCACACCTGCCCATAAAATAGCCTTTGAGTCAATTGTCCAATTACTTTTGAGCCCCTGAAATGAAGGGATTGTGTTAAAAAAATGCTTTAGTTGCCTCACATTTTTATGCAATCGTTTTGTTCACCCCACTGAAGCTGAAAGTCTGCACTTCAACTGCATCTGAGTTGTTTCATTTCAAATTCATTGTGGTAATGTACAGAAGCAAAATTAGAAAAAAGTTGTCTCTGTCCAAATATTTATGGACCTAACTATATATATATATATATATATATATATATATATATATATATATATATATATATATATATGCTGCCAGTCAAAAGTTTTAGAACACCTCAGTTTCTCCTAAATCCAGTTTTTATGATTTAAAATTAATTAACTGAAATGCACTGAATGGCCAAAAATGGTTAAAAGGTAAGCAGAGGTTTAAATTTAAAGTTTAGGTTAACAAAAACTAAAAAAAAAGAATTTTCTGAACATTACAAGCAGGCCTTCTTCGGGGAACAAGTAATAGGGTACAACCTACAAATGTTCTGCAGCAATTAAAGTAAATTAAGTCTTGCAAGTTAAAACAAACAATTTGCACAGGTGTCCCAACTTCTGTTGATTAATTAACCTGTGTTTGTCTTGAAGCAGAATTGGAACAAACTGTGTTGCTACACCCTCTGAGGTACTACCTGGGCAATATTACACTGTACAAAGTTGTAAATTCCAGTGATAATGACAAGTAAACATCAATTAACAAATTAAAAGAGACAGAGCATTATTACCCTCAGAAGTGTAGGCCTTTCATTTAGAGACATTGCAAAAAAAAAAAATCAGTGTCAGTGAGTATGGTGTCCGAATAGTCCAAAGACAATTGAAAACTGGAAGAAACTCTGATAGGAAGAGATCCGGCAGACCCAAAGTCACAACCCAATCAGAAGACAAGTTTCTAAAGGTCACCAGCTTGCATGATAGGTGCCTCACAGCACAACTTCAAGCACAGCTTAACAGTGGTTGAATATAGCGAGTCTCAGTTTCTGTCGTGAAGAGGAGACTTTGTGCTGCAGGTTTGACAGGGCGAGTGGTAGTAAGAAAGCCATTCCTTATAGGACAAAATAGGGCCTTAAAATACCGACTGTGGACTGCTGCAGACTGGAAGAAAGTCTTATGGACAGACAAATCAAAATTTGAAATCTTCAGTTCATCACACAGGGTGTTTGTGAAAGGATGGTTCTTCATTGAGCGACTCCCACTGTCAAACATGGAGGAGGAAGTGTGATGGTCTGGGGTCCTTTTGCTGGAGGCAGAGTTGGTGACTTGCACAGAGTGATTGGAATTCTGAACTAAAAGGGTTACCACAATTTGGCCGTTCTATCAGCAAAAGGAAGCTACTTTGATGAATATAATATTTGAATAAAATTTTATACACTTAATGATTCCTTGACGTATTTTTTTTCCATATGTCATTGCTTATTTGTTCTATGAAACATTAAGACATTAAACCGTGTTCATTTCCATAAAAACTGAAAAAACGGGGGTGTTCTTTTGACCGGTAGTATATATATGACATACCAAATGTTAGGAAGAAAGACAGGGAGGGAAAATTATTTTAAAAGGTGATTCTGCAACCAAATTGTTTTAACAATATCAGGTATTTTCAGCAGTGATTGCAAGAAAAAAATAAAAATACATAAACTTACATTAAAAATAAAAATACAATCAGCAGGTTTAGTTTTTCACTAAGTGTGTATCGCTTCATTTTCAAACAAAATTTTATAAAGCAGAAGTGATTTGTCAGCAACAGCATTCTGTTCAGATATGTATAGACTTGTGAATTTCACCAGCAGTGCAATAAAAAATGTTTTATTGTTTTCTTAATTTGCTCATGTACTGTACAAAATAACAGACAAGTTGTTGTCCATAAAATGCAGGATACAGAACAAATATTTTTTCATATATTTTGTTTCATTCTGGGGCTGCTGCAGCACAGGTTAGCCTATGCATAAGACAATTCCTGATGAAAACTGAAACTATTTTTTGTGTTCATAACAATTACTTATGAATACTTTGATATCAGTTCAGTTTTATTTATTTATTTATTTATTCATTTTGTCTGGTACCTTCTAACTCACTTATGTGAGAAAGCCCCCTTATATGATATACCATTTAACTAGTTTTGATGTTGAGTTATGTAAGACATTGAGCTTTTTGGTTTACCCCCTATTTTTGGTCATTCATACCCAAAATTGCTAATTTTAGGCCATTTTACTAACATATTTTGTTCAGGAAATTACACCCTTATGGTAAAGGGTAAACCAGTTGGTGTCTTCAGCAAAAAATATTAGAAGGACTTGAATTTGTAAATGTTATATTAACTGACCCCAGGGATTTATGTTCTAATGGAATATGAGGTGTCAAAATTTATTCTTTTCACGAAAGAAAATGGAAATCAGTAATATAGGCAAGTGGAGTGTCATTTCATGTCATTTCAAGGTTGCTGATCATGAATATGGTCTTTTTGTTTTTTACATATTTATTACCGGTGGTCCTAGTCTTCTAAGATGACTGCCAGAAGGGTAAAAATTACCGTTTTTAAACATAAGCATGAGGCGTATCCTTTTAGACTATTTCATGGTCACTGATTACTAAAATATTATTTTTGATTTTTGATCCTTTACTAGAGATCTAGCCCTATATGGACCTTTCAGCAGATGGTGAAAAATAACAAATTCTTATGACATTTATGAATATTTAGGTTTTAACCATTTAAATTGAAGCAAGCACTTTACTATTTTAAATATTTGATGCAAATATTCTTGTTTATTTTGTGCTTCTTCATGAAGTAACTCATTACATTTCTTATGAACACCCTAAATTAGGGCAGCTTACTCCAGTTCAGACTTTTCATAATTTGTTTTCTTTTCAGTTACTATAATAATTTTGTTTGGTTTTATTTTTCCATCTAGGTTGTGTTCATTATTTTATTTTAGTTTACAAACATGTTTTTTATTAATAGTTGCTCTCTTTGTTTTAGTTTCTGTTTTTGATAATAACCTTGGACAGAACATGCATGGGAAACACAAACAAAAACACTTTCTAAGATACCATGAAGTTTAACAGAATACTAAAGCACATTGCCATGACAGAATTTATGGATCAATATGGCAGTACTGCATCTGTTTTATAATTTTTTAAGGTCTCACTTTAACAACTGGAGACTACTATCTCAATTTAACAAACATTATGATATGCTTTTGAAAAAAGCAGTACAGCTACTGCCAGGAATAGATAATTTACAAGGGAGAAGAAAGCACCTAACTGATTTATACAAGATATCATTTGGAGGACAGATGTTCCAGAGTGTGGTTTTATGGAACCACTGTAGCTGCAGATTTTTGAGTCAACTGGTTTTAATTAATATGTCCAAATTCTGCCTTTAGTTATTTTTAATTAGTTGAGCAGCCTTAAAGTATTAAATTAGAAACATGCATATGGCAGTTTTTTTTAAGAATTATTATAAATTTCTTTTTTTGTACATGGTAGATGGGATGCCATCAGAGACTGCAATCATGTTGTCATGGTCAGGAACTAATATACACGTATCTTTGGGATGGAAAAGCAAAGTAGAAAGTCCCAGGAAGAAGATGCAGACTTTACTTAAAGTCAGACCTGTCATGGTATGGTGCTGTCCAAGCCCGCAACCTCACCATTTTTCAGTTTTTTGGTGTGCCTTCCTTTAATTTTTCTTCAGTCATTCCTCTTTGCCTTGTTTTCTTCTTCTATTTAATCGAGAGAGGGGTGGAATGTTTACTTAAACAGTGTCAGACATGCACATCTGGATCACTTTATGAGGTCAGATCAGGTATGTGATACCACTCCAGGACGAGACGACGCACTGCCACCAACAACCTTGTCTCTTCTCTCTGCAAGCGATGCCCCATGAAGGCAGCTAACCCTGCCTGCATCGCTCCGAGATTTCCCACCCTTCCGGTATGAACCCTATAAAGGCAGCCATTACCTGTAGGAAGAGTCTACAGTATGGTGCTCCACGGACAGGCCCTTAGCATAGAGTAATCAGAGGCTAAAGTTCTTTTGCTGTTTTATCCCGTGCTTGTGTCATTGAGTGCCTGTTTATTTTTCTGCTAAAGCTATTTTTGAAACATAGCCACCGGTGGAAGATACAGTATAAAGTCTTATTATGGCCACAGCTCCTCTCTGTGTCAGTTTTGTCTTTATTGTTCACCATCTCTATAAGAGGAGGTTTCCCTTTCTCATTCTATATCTCCAAGTTATAATTTTATTTTGTCACTTCTCTCATTAAACATTTCATAAACCTATGGTTCTTATCTTTCCTTCTGTTTTTAATATGTGGGCTTTACATTAGTGAACATTCTGTTAAACTGAATTTTGAGTGTGTCTAATTCTGTTTTGCATATTATTCTTACATTTTGAGTTTAGTTTGTTGTTATTTGTTCCTCTTAAATTTTGTTTTATTGTAAATTACTCTTTGTTAATACTATTTTCTCTATAGTTGAATCTTTTAGTTTGTAAAATAAATAATTAATCACCCAGTAAATGTATTTATTAGTCAGTAATTTTTGGTAGTGTGTAGACTTGGGAAGGGCTGTTATGTTTTGGATCTTTCCGCTAGCATTAAAATACAACAAAATCCTGGTCTTTGGAGTGGCGAGGAAGCAGGGCTAACCACTGTGCAACATTCAAGTTTAATTTTGTTTTTAATTGTCTGACTTGTAAAATTGTTCTGTTCTTAATTATTTCAGTTATCAAACATCAGACACAGATGCTAATAACAAAATGGCCTACTGTGAGCAAGATATTCAGTTCTAACTCCATCTGTGTTGGTCATCTGCTTTGAAGAGCTTTTTTAAAAGTTTTTAATGAGAAAGTAAAATAAAAAAAAAATATATACATTATACAATTTATGCATAAAGCACATGTTTTATATGTGTAGTATATCTATGATACATACACTAAAGTAACTTATAAGTTACTAAAATTAGTGAGTAAATTGAAAACTGAAGTAAAGGATACAGTGAGAGCATTAAGCAATGCAATAAAGTTCTCTATACAGCCTTCTCTGAGTATAATTACAAATTAATAAATGAAAATGGAAACATTCACTTATCCATGTTTAATGAACTTAGCCCTTACAATGTGTTTGGGTTAAATTTGACCGGTTTCTGTGTTTAAGATCAGTAAAAGCACCCTGAACTTAATCTGTTCAGAATGAATTTTGGTGATTCAATTTGCTGAACAGTAAAAAAAAAAAGTTAAATATTCCATAATTTGTAGAGCTTCTATTTTTTTAACCTTGATGTGACTTTTTGACCCACCATTGACTTTAATGGCTTTTCAACTGCAATTGCAGTTGTGCACAACCCATAAAAACCACCTAAATGCCATGTTTTCAGCTTAGAGATATTAAAAAATGCAACAGAGTTTCCACAATTCTCCCCTGGGACAAATAAAATTCTGTCTATCTATCTATCTATCTATCTATCTATCTATCTATCTATCTATCTATCTATCTATCTATCTATCTATCTATCTATCTAAATTAACCATGTGATGCTACACAGACAATGATCAGTGTTGTATACTTATGATATTTTCACTGTGGTCAGCTAATGTACCCCTCAAATGAAAATACCATTTTTATATTTTTTAACACTAGAATTACCAAAGCCTACGAAAAAACTCGTAATCCTGGCTCACCTTAAATCCGTTTGCACCTCTCCGTCAGCGTCTTTTGTGTTGTAAATGTGTCGATAAGCACAAGCAGCAAGCAGCCTGCTATCACCACAACCCCCCGACAATGCATTGAAGGACAAAAAACTCTAACAGCTCAAGTATTGTTTATCTGGGAGTGATGTACCAGGAGCTGTATAGGGTAAATAATATATATTTATTTGGAACACATGCATTTCATGTGTATTTCATGTCTGCAAAGATCTATGTAAGTGTAGGATGACAGGAAATGCAAGAAATGTTGAACACATACCTAAAAAACAAACTTTTTTTAAACAGTTTTATTCTCTCAGTTGCGTTCACATTCCCCCTGATCTGACACTGCTGTTTTCAAGTAAAGATGTGCTATAACAGAGGTGAACTCAGATGAGGATGACTGTTCTACATCAAAGAAAGAGAACAGAAGCCCTCCCTGCAAGAAACGTCCACACACAAATAAGAACAACGCAGCTGCACCAAGCGTAAAGGAGAAAGATGGCACTGTTTGGATGCAGCAACAGGTTGGCCATCATCCTGCCAGTCATTCTGCCCCACACCTGTCCTTCAACGAAACAGCATGGCTTACAGAGCTTGCCAACGTATTGTGCAAAGACCAGTTTGTGATTTTTGTTTTGTGTTGGTCTTTATATAAAAACATTTATATATTACTGTCACAGGTGGCTGGGTGTGGTCAGCAATCAGCTGCCTATTTAAAGGTCCGACCCTAATTGGAGCAAGGTGCACTTATTGACTTGTATATAGTAGTTGTGTAAATAAATGTGTGGTGATGGCTGGTAACGTGCCTGTCTGTGTCCGGGTCGTCTATTCCACAATTACTTATATAAAAGCCAGAATGAATGTTATTTTCCTTGATTTATTTATGAGAGAATAAAATTGAATAATAATAATAAAAAAAAAAATGCTAACCTTTACAAGTTCCATACATTTACACCGGCTGTTAGAGACTCAAATTAAATGTATGTTTTTATTGTATAATACGGTAGTAACAATAAGAGCAGCTCACTAGTCAAAATGTTTATTTGGGGATGTGTCGAGGATTGAACCCGTGACCTCTTGATTATGAGTCAGCAGTTTTTACCACTGTACTACCAAAGCAGTTGAGACAATGAAGTACACTAACCCGATTTCTTTTTCTTCGGTTATAGTCTTAAATAAAAGGGCACTTGTTCTGTTATACTTGTACCTTTTGTGAAAGTGCTTATTTGGTATTTGGTCTTCACACGTATACACTTCATGTCAAAATTTTGTCATTAGTACTAAAACATGAAAAAAGTTTGTCATTTAGGTATGTGTTCAACATTTCTTGCATTTCCTGTCATCCTACACTTACATAGATCTTTGTAGACACATAGCACACATGCAACATTGCAACATTGTATTTCCCTGCAATAGTTCCAAAGATATGAAACACATTAGCAAGTTGAGATGTGGTCATTCCACTTCTTTCAATACAGCCTTGTGTAGTTTTAAATAGCTTATCTACCAAACCAAATAAGCCATTATTTCTTCCTACAAAACTTTATATTTTAAAGCATTGAGGAGAAATGTTTGCATATCACAATCAGTATCTGTAATTCTTTGTCAACAAGCAATGTTAAAGATCAAGCAATTGTCCCTTCAAAAATTGTGATAGAATCTTTAGTCCTCCTCCTTATACTTTTTTGCTTTTCTGTGTCAATTTTGGTTTTGAAGCTGTGTGTGTGCCTCCCTATAGTCCTCTAATGTCATAATTAAATTTTAACAGAAAGATCAAGTTTTAAATCTCCATTTCCTGAACAATGCTACAAGATAATTGATATTTGATTTTGTTGTTATTCAGCCCTTGTTAATTCCAATCATGCAGTTGTAATTATCAGTGGATTAGATGGACAGTTGTGACTTGCTGCTTTACTAATGTTGTCTTGTAGAACTATTAAAATTGATAACATATAAATACTACAGATTATTCTTTCATAATTACATGCAAAACATGAAGAAATGAATAAGGCCCTCAAAAGCCAACAAACAAATAAATAACTTCTAAAATGTCATGTTTACAATGTTGATTTTAGTGAATTACATTATTTTATTTTGACAAATATAACACATATAATTTTCTGAACAAAGAAACATACTTCTTAACTCATTATATGCTTTGGTATTTGGATTTCTTAGTAACAGAAAAAAAATCGAGAAACTTAATTTCCTTGTTACACAGTTTTTAATCCATAGCAGTTTTTTAAATTAAAAGTAACATTTCATTCTGCAACCTACTGCAATCTGATTCAGATTTACAGGGGATAGACTCTGTCATGTACAGGTTTTTGTTATTTTTAGTTAAACAACTTTAACAGTATGGTAGGTGCAATTCTGTAGTTGGACATGGTAACTAGCAGCTTTTTATCCTTGTTCTTTGATTTTGTTTGCATCCTGAATTGTGGGTTCCAGCTCAATGATTTAGATTACCTTTCATGTGCCTACTTTTTATGAGAATTTTATGGTTAGGTTTAGATATTTGGAAACGACACTGCATGTCTGGGAAAGATGAACATGTCAGTTATGGGTGCACAAGTCTTTATTTTATTTTAAATGATCAAATGGAACTTGTCACTGTTGCTCAGTTTAACTTTCAGAATGCCAAGTATATGAATGAGAGTGAAATAATCTTAGTTCTTTTTTATTTACAATATTGTATATTGATGTGAGAAACATTTGATTTCTTGCTCTAAGTTTACTCTTACATTTATGTTTTTAGACAATCAGCTTATAAAATTATTGTTTGCATATGTCAAATGCCTTAATTTAAAAGCTGGCAACCTGCTTGTCTCTTTCTTGTGAATGCTATGCTGTTTCCCTTGGTTCCCTAATGGTAAACAGGTCGTGCAAATTGTAATTCTTTAGGCCTTTGGTCCTCCAGTTGTGATCAGAAAAGCTGCATTAGTATAATAAAGTAAAGAACAAAATTGCTTTCTTTATATATGGTTGTGGCCTGCAGGGGGAGCTGCAGCTCCCCAGACCTGAAACAGACAGACACAGACACAAGTTCAGCAACACACTGGCTTTTATTTGGCTGTGGGAAACTCTTCCCAATCATTTGCAACAGAAAGTTTTCATCTTTTTCAACATGAAACAGCAAGAGACAATCTGTGTCTAATGACTATATATTCATTAATTTGTCACTTTAGCCCCAAAGGCTAAAAAGGGGTTTTTGACCATGGAACCCTGTTACATATTATGCTCTTTTCTTTACATAGAAGAGTTGTACTAGACCTCAAAATATCTGGAAAAACATTAGAAGTTAAGACAAGAAATTCTACGTCCCTTATTCTATAGGTTAAATTAAAGGATATTGAACAGAAAAGAAAAGGAAAAATTTCCAGTTGCTCTGCTTTTCTACATACGTTTCAAAGCCAAATCGGTGTGTTTACATATCAGACCCTGTACACAGAAATAATGGGGAAAACTCAAGCAGCACCTGTGTAAATACTCCCCCAAAATAAGTAAAAGTGCAATTGTATAGTATGTAACACACATTTTCACATTTTATACTTATATCACAGACTTGTTAATGCTTCTAATAATCATCACATTCGAATAAATTACTGTTAGTGCATGAAATTGCAAAAACAATACACATTTTTAGAAGTATAGCTTCACAAGGTTTGCTCTACTATTCTCCTCTTTTACTATGGTTTTGTGGTTAGGAAGAGCAAAAATAATTGGGATAAATGCAAATTAATGTTTATTGGGAGACAGAATTAAAATGAACAAAATCAAAGAAACTCTTTCAGAGGATTGTCCGACCTAATGTTTGTTAACAAATGCGTGATCTTGATGATAAACCCTGTTTTAATTTCCAAATGTTAGCCATGTGTTTCAAGAATGATTATTATTGTCCAAAGAATTTCTGTAACTAAATACATTCAGACATTTTGGCATTAAATTATTTCCTCGGGTTGCTTAATTTCAATATTAAATATTCCCATCTGTGCACCTCACATCTCAGTTGTGTTACAGTGAAGTCTGTCTTCCTGGAAGTTGATTCATGCAGTCATAACTCATTCCGTAAGGGGGCTCCACTTTTTGGTTATAAGGCTCACCAATACAGTATATGAAGTTTCAAATATGAAAGACTGTGAAAATAAATACAAGTTTTAAACATAAAAATAATCTTGTTCAACTAAACAAAAAACAAACTAAAAAAACTATTTTAAAGACTGTTTGGAAGACTCTGCACTTTATTTATTTGAACACTTTTTCTTTTTGTTGTTGCTTTTAAATAAAAGCACTTGGCACTTTTATACACCATGCCCCTTGCTCCATTGTTGTGCCTCACTGCGAGCGCATCTGTGACATTACCGAGGGTGTTGGGTTCAAGGGCTCCCGGACAGAAGATGGGAGTGTGCAGCGAACCCGCATCGTCACAGATGGAACAGTCCTTACGGATGACACTGCAATTGTGACCCACTTGGTTGGCTACTGTTTAAAGCTAACATCTCTGGGTCTACAGTTCTTGAGGTTGATCCTTCAATTAGCTGTGGACCACCCAATATCACTGAGATTGCACAGGTGGTGAACCAGCTGAGGGTTGTATCTGTGGTATCTGAGGTGAACTCTCCAGGATGATGGTAAGGCTGTTCTCCTTGCATTGCAAGCAATATTTGGTTCCATTTGGGAAACAAGTATCATCCCAACTGACTGGAAAACAATACTTGTTCTCCCAATCTAGAAAGGGAAGAGTGATTACCTGGATTGCGACAACTACAGGGGGATAACTCTGCTCTTGGTGTCGGGTAAGGTCCTTGCTAGGGTCATCCTCAATAGGATCCATAATCTCTTGCTCACCTACCAGTGACTGGACTAGTCTGGTTTTACACCTAAGATAAGAAGTCTGTCATGAACTGCATCCTGGAACTGAGGGTTCTTATGGAACACAAATGCAAATATTGGCAGAGTGTCTTTGTAGCTTTTGTTGATTTTCATAAAGCATTTGACTCAGTTGATCAAGCTACCCGGTGGAACATCATGAGACTTTGCGGAATCCCCCCCAAAGTTGCTGGATATCATGGCCACCCTGTACTCTGGTACTGTGAGTGCTGTGAAGAGTGGCGTCAGAACCTCTGCGCTTTTCCCAGTTGCTTCTGGGGATCGTCAGGGGTGTGTTCTTGCTCCTACTCTGTTCAATGCTTGCATGGACTGAGTGCTGGGCAGGGTTGTGGGGCCCAGTGGCTGTGGGGCATCTGTTGGTGAAAAAAGATTTAGTGATATTGACTTTGCTGACGTTGCTGTGATCTTCACAGAGTCAATGGAGGTGCTGATCAACGCTCTCATGAGCAAGGAGTCTGAGTGTCTGGTCTTGCGAGTGTCCTGGATAAAAAACAAGATCCAGGCCTTTAATGGCCTCTTGGGCACAGCCATCAGCAGTGTGTCTGTCTGTAAAGAGAATGTTGACCTTGTGAAGAGGTTTTCTTAACTCGGCAACATTCATGTCTCTGGTGTCTCTTCCTATGAAGTCAGTAGACAGATTGGGAGAGCATGGGGGGGGGGGGGGGTCATGAGGTCACTGGAAAGGAGTGTGTGGCACCCCCGATATCTTTGCAAAAGGACGAAGGTCCAAGTCTTTAGAGTCCTGGTGCTTTCTGTTTTGCTATTTGGTTGCGAGACATGGACACTATCCAGTGATCTGGGATGAAGACTGGACTTCTTTGGTACAGTGTCTCTTCGGACAGTCCTTGGGTACTGCTGGTTTGACTTTGTGTGAAACAAGCAGTTACTCATGGAGTCCCAAATGAGGCACATTATCTGCATTGTGAGAGAGTGTCAGTTATGGCTCTATGGCCATTTGGGTGCTGTTGGAAAATACAAAAGAGCTTGATCAATCTGGTGTATGTGACAAGGGCCATGCAAACTCTGCTTGCCCATGGCGTTTGTGACAAAGGGTCATGTAGACCCTGCGTGCAAAGTATGCATGCCAAGTGCTACTTCTTGTTTTTAAGGTTACTACACAAAAAACCACAAGGGTGGACTCATCAAAAACTAAGGGACCAACAAATGTACTCAACCCTTGGGTTTGGTAATGCTGATTCAGGCTAATATTTTGAAATACTTGTGTAACTAAAGTCATAAGACAAAACCCCTATAAATATTTGGAACACCGACCCTTCGGGGCAGACGAAGGGCAGGTGTCCTAGCTACTGTGCTTCTCTGTCATTTAACCTTTGCCTGGTGAGAGAGAGCGTGCGCGACAGAGACACACACACACACACACACACGCACACACGAGACCATGGCAGGCAAAACGCAAGATAGAGCCACGCCCACCAACTCACAGAGCCACGGCCACCAACAATTCACTAAGCAGCCGTGTGCGCCGATGATTTCCGCACATGTTCAGTCACTCCCTGTGCATTCCCTGTGCAGCGAGCAAGCGAGCCAGAGAGAGAGAGAGCGTGACACACACAGGCATGCGAGAGAGACACACACACACAGGTGTGCGAGAGAGAGGGGGCTGGACGCATAAAGCAGAGAAGGCAGCTAAAGTATGCACCGGGCTTGATTTTGTTTTCACTTCTGTTTACAGCGATCGGTTCATAGCGTGCATTGTTGCAATGTTACTTTTCTTGGTGGTTTATTAAATTACAGATTTTTTCAAATGTTCATTTTTTTCCCTGTGCTTAAAACTCATTAAAAAAGTGTTTTTAGCGAGCAGTTCGTAGCACTATAGCGCTAATTCTTGCAGTGTTAAGTTTTCTCTGTTGTTCAAGGTTTTCTCAGTGTTATTCAATGTTTTTACATTTAGTTTACTATTACGCTGTGCATTCTATGGTATAATCTTCTATCTATATCCATCTATATACTATATATAATTCACTAAGGCAGCCAACCATGGCAGGCAAGATGCAAGACAGCCAGTTTTCAGTCATGGACAATTGTATGTTTCTCTCTCCAGAGTTGCATCTTTTCATTCACTCACAGTCGTATCCTCAAACCCACCCCATTTGGACAACTGTGTCTTTCAGGAAGTGTTCACACATCAATAAATAATTATGCGGCGTATGCAACGCCGCGGGTTGGCTAGTTACTTATATTATTATGCAATGAAATTATGTAATGACATTGACAAGTTGTATCAGCCTGGGGATAACATTGTTGAGTCAGCTGAAGTATGAGTTGACATTCCATATTCATCTGAGCATCTTCAGTTTCAGCTGCAGAGGAGTCTATGAAAGTAAATAGCCTGCCTGCCACAGTTGTACGATCTCCAACAAGTGTGCCCAGTGAGTGGTCCTTTTAAAGACCCCAATCAACCAAAAAGAGCAAAGAAATGAACAAGAATCCATTAGGTTGGCACTGGTACAGCATTGCAATAATATCAATGAAATTAATGTATGCACTAAGACATTCTAATTTTAGAAGATACATTTAATGTCATAACAACATTATCAATTTATATAGCTAGTTTTCATACAAAATGTGCAGCTCAAATTGTTTTGCATGATGAACCTACATGTTTGATAGGACAGTTTGGAATTTGGTGGGAGCAAAATTATTTTGAGAGCTGCAGAGACTTTAATGGCCGTATTTGGGGTTTAGTCAGAAAAATAGTCAGGAACATTAACTACATTGGTACACTAAAATATTTTTATTTGTGAACCAAAGTTGGAAGTCACGAAACCTAATAAAACTGATTTTTTTGTTGTTCCTCACTGTCTTTCCTCAAAGTGATCACATTTCGGATTCTTTGCTGTGAGGGCTGCCTTATTTTATGACGCAAGCATGCAAGTACACTAGAAAAAACACAAAAAATAAAAATTAACAGCTCATAGGAACAAAACAACAACATAGAAATTATAGTAAATAGTAAATGTTTTAAATGGGAATAAAAACCTGTATATGCATTGTGAAAGTGGAATGGAGAACAACCACTTTGCTACCATTGTTAACATCTCCCAGCCCAAAAGAAGACACTGGGGTTTAAAACCACAAGAGTATTGGGGAGGACAGACAGACTGGCCCTCCTCAATTACCCTCTGTGTTGGGAGAAGACTTTAGAGAAACCTAGTGTCACTAGGGGGAGCTCCTTAGGGAATCCTGAAGACCTTTGAGTGCAGGCCAGATAACTCAAAAAGAGTAGTGAGGGCTTATTTGGATGGGTTTCCTGACCTGGGCATGAAAGGCCCATGCAGTCAATATATAGTTTGCCTTGGAGTTAGGAGTAGGCCATTGCTAAGTGGCTCGGCAAGGAAAGGAGACTAGAGGGTAAATAGACTGGACTGAAGGCTTAAGTTTTTGTTATTCTTAAGCCCTTATGATTTAATGGGGCAATATTTTTGAATGTTCACGTGCTTTGGGTAAAAAAACCTTTTTGGGTTTGGTGATGAAGCATGAATCAGTACCCCCTATAGTACACAACATATATGCAGAACCTTCTTTTCCTTCTTCCTCTTCATCCTTTCCCACTTGTATGTGTTTGATGTGCTTAATCAACTTGCCCAAACAATCAAGCCCCCTTCCTTCTGGTCTTCTTTTAGTTTATCCATCAACCTCTGCTTTGGCCTCCCTCATTTTCTCTTCCTCTTTATTTCTGTGCTCTTCACTCTTGTGCCCAAACATTCTTTGCCTGTCCTCATTACACGTCCATACCACTTCAACCTATTTTCCTGTATTTTCCTAGATATGTCTCCCATTATTGTTGTACCTCTGATTGTCTAATTTCTTACACTGTCCTTTTTTTAGCTCCACACAGCCATCTCAACAATTTCATTTCTGCCACATCTAATTTCTCCTCCTGTGCTGCCTTTACTACCCATGTCTCAGCTCCATACATAATTGCTGGTAATACCACTGTGTTAAAAACCTTACTTTTAACCTCCAGCTTAATTCTTTGATCACCCAATACTCTTTATGCTTTCTTCCAATTATTCCATCTACACTGCTCTATGGGTTATCTCTGCATCTAGTTTTCCATCTTGGGCTACCTCTGATCCTAGAGATTTAAATGTATCCACTTTTCTCAATAGCTTCAGAGTCCTGATCAACATTAAACTTCATACATATTGTCTTCTTCCTATTTATCTTCAATCCTGTACCTTCTAAAGCCCTTCTCCATTCTTCCAATTTCTTCCCCACTTCCTCGTTTCTGGTGCTATACAACCCAATGTCATCAGCCAAAATCATGCACCCATGGGAATTACCAATCCTTTCAAATACAATATTTGATGTATAATGACACTGTTATTCTTAAATCCCCATAACAGTAACATACCCTATGGTAATTGCATATACACTGCTTTGTGCAACTATTAGGCATCCCACTAAACTGTGAAAACTGTATATACAGTACATTGATTCATCAATATACAAAGATATAGGCAGTGGATACCTTTAACCATTGAAAAATAACTTCTTTTCTGTGTCCTTAACATGCAGTTGTATCTATCTGCTTATTTACTTACTTTTGTCTCTGCTCAGTCCTTAAAGGCTTTGTGTGACTGCCAAGAACGATTAAACAAAGCATTAAGCTGTTTATCCTAACAGTTAAACCATTCTCCCAAGCTTGTGTTAATGTGCATCATTTCTGCTTGTACTGCTTGACCTCTGTCTACTGCAATTGTAATTACCCAAGACTATCACAAAGGGGATCCATCTAACCATTTAATCATCATCACTAAAAGAAATGCTTTGAGAAAATGACATGTATCTTATAAATAAAGTGTAGTACACTTAATCATTGGAAAACTTTTTTTTGTTTTAAATCGCACATACAGTGCTTTCGGTGTTAGGCATTGAGCAATTTTGTCAATGTGTGCCTGTAAAAACACACTGTGCTGCTTCAGATCATATGGAATGACTCATGCATTTGTGATTTTTCCCATTTTGTCTACTTATTTGTTCCACCTTCCATTTTTGTGCAGTTACTCTATTACTTAAGTTTTCATTATTTTAATTTTATTTATGTCTAACTGGACAGTCAGCATCCTGCATCCAAACCCAGCAACAGGTTGCTCTCTATGTGGAGTATGCACCTGTATATTTTCCTATTGTCTGCATGGGAATTTCCCATGTTATCCTCCAAAGATGAGTGTTTAGTTGGCATTTCTAAATTGGCATGAGTGGACCCAGAAATTAACTGGTGCCTTGTTATTCATTAATTTCTATATTGAGCCTATATCCCCCACTTTGGCACTCTATTCGATTAGGAGGGCATGAGAGTATTATTTTATGACATTTTATATCATGTTATGTTTCCGGACAGCAGAGTATCAAAGAGGTTAGTGCAGTTGCCTCATGGAGTCAGGGTCCTGGATTCATATGTCAACCTCTTCATTGCCCATTTAGAGAACGCATGCTCTCGTTGTGTTCAATTGTTTTCAGAAACTTCAGTTTTCCTCACATATCTAAATGAATGTTGGACAGCAGATAGTGAATCTCGTGTTACCCATTAATCTATGGTGAGCGTTTGTGTGTGTATGTTAGCCTGTATCTTGATGGACTGATGCTCTATTTAAGGTTGGTTCATTCCTATTGCATGATGTTAGGATAGGCTCTGACATGATTTAAGCAGGACGGCACGGTGGTGCAGTGGGTAGCACTGCTGCCTTGCAGTTAGGAGACCTGGGTTCGCTTCCCGAGTTTGCATGTTCTCCCCGTGTCTGCATGGGTTTCCTCCGGGTGCTCCGGTTTCCTCCCACAGTCCAAAGACATGCAGGTTAGGTGCACTGGCTATCTTAAATTGTCCCTAGTGTGTGCTTGGTGTGGGTGTGTGTGCGCTCTGCGGTGGGCTGGCGCCCTGCCTGGGGTTTGTTTCCTGCCTTTCGGCCTGTGTTGGCTGGAATTGGCTCCAGTAGACCCCCGTGACCCTGTAGTTAGGATATAGCAGGTTGGATAATGAATGGATGATTTAAGCAGGTCTTAAACAGTATTGGATTGATTTGAATGTTTCTTCATTTTAAAAATATTCAGTTCTGCATGCTCTATTTCACTGTTATTATACATGTTTAAATTAATCAGAAAAGGTAAATGTTATTTTATACCTAAAATACCTTAATTCTTCTTTTTTAAAGAATAAAGGTTTAGCTCTGTTAAAAATCCCCCTTACATTCTTATTTGAAAAGCTATCGCTCGGTAAGGGAAAAGAAAAAAGTGCTCCGTAACTGCCTGTCTGTTAAACTGGGACATTCTGCGTATTTATGTAAAAAAACAGATATTACATTTAACTTTATATTTTGTTCTCTGATAGTTCACCTATAAGAAGTCTTATTTCTTTTTACCATGTGTTTACCCATGACTCCTAATAATTAAATATATTGGGACTTTAAGATCAGTTTCTGGACTATACCATTTATCCGTTTGGTGATTGGTGTAACTGAAATGCATCAAAGTCAATATATATAAATGAAATGATCTGATTAAAGGAAGCTTTCTATTACATTTCTTCAGTGTACCATGCTGCATTAAATAAAGCATGTGGGGATCTACCAGTTGGTGTTAATAAATGATGGTAGGTTGGAGCTTGTTAAGAATGATGGCTCAAGACTCTTTTTTATTTACTGAGTATTTTCCGCAACACACCCATATTGTCTTCTATGATGTTTAAAAGAATCTATTTTCTCTGCAGATTGCATATGCTGTTAATAAATGCTGCTCTGCACACATCATTTTCATCTAAGGACTAGGTGGTGGCTAGTCCCTGCAGGTTGAAGAGAAATAAAATAATTTAAAAAATGATTTTATGATTTTTATGTTGTGTAAATGATATAGAGTTCTGATCAGAAATCCAAATAGCTGCCATACTATATTGTAATTATACAATACTAGGGATCAAATTTCATCTTTTTTTATGGTGTACCTCTTTTACTTACTTATACAATCTCTATATATATAAAGTCCAATGTCTGTCCATATGTCTATCTGGTTTTCATGAGAGAACTGTTTAACAGATTTAGATCGGGTTTTTTTCTATAATTTGCTTGAACATTCTGGTTGATTTTGTGACTTCTCTCATTGCGTTATGTATCATAGTTCGCTTGCGGTACCAACTTATTTGTGCGAATCTGAGAGACATGCAACGAGCCAAGGGGAGAGGGGCAGGGGCCTCCACATGCACGCACCAGCCTCGGGGTGTGAACCTTACCTCTGCTTAGCTAGCAAATGCATAACTACTTAACAGATTTAAATCATGTTTTTTCTATAATTTGCTTGAACATTCCAGTTTATTTTGCGACTTCTCTCATCACGCTAAGAATCTTAGTTCACTTGCAGGAGCAATATATTCGTGCTAATGCGAGACAGAGGCCGCGGGCCGAGGGGAGGGGGAAGCGTGACGTCAGGAGACGTGAACCGGGCAGGGCCCTCCTCACTGTCCTGTTTCACTATTATGTGGGTGGAGCCGCAGGGGATGGCTAATATTAAATAAAATGCAAAAAGTTAGCAAAAGAAATTAAATGTTTGGTTTGAAAAATTCTCACCTGGATGTGGGTGCCTGGGTATGAAATAAGACCTTATCCTTGTTGCTTCAAAATTATTTTTTTTCTATTAGTTAATGATCAGAACATAAAACCTTCAAGCATGCTTACTGCAAATCAGGGTTGCAGGAGGCTGATGCCTATTCTGGCAGTATTAAGTACAAGGAAAGAAGCAACTCTCATGGCAAAAGTCCATCACTGGTCCCAGTCTTGAACACACACATACCCACGCACACACACACACAGAGGGTAAATTCAGAGTCACCAGTTATCTTAACATACAGTACTTTTCTTTTGGATATGAAAGGAAAGCTGGACTAATAGGAGAAAAGCCCATGCAGACACAAGGCGAAAGAAGGATGCTAACTGCTTCACAATTCTACCTTCAAAATATTATTCTTAACCTTATTTTTTCATTGAAGAATTTTATGATGTTTATTAATGTACAATTTACTAAAAATCTAAATAATAATATATGATAATAACAGTAGAGCACAGAGTATTAGGTGACACTAGTTATATACAGAATAAATAAATTCCTAATTTTAATGTGGGCCTAACTATACAGGAGTTCCATGTCTAAGCAGGGTGGCTGGTCCACTTGCTTTTCAGCTGTCCCCCTCTCTCAAGTCTCCAATTGCTCTCACCTTTCTTTCACCAAACCTTTGGCCACTGTTCCTCTCACCAACTACCAACTATCCTTCCAAATCTCAAGTTAAAATTAATTGGAAGGGGCAGTTAAGCCCAAGCCAGATTCTTCCACTATGCAAATTTAAGTTACTCAAAGAAAGTAATCTGTTAATAGTTACTAATTTACTTTTCCCAAATTGTAAGCTTTACTCATTAATTCTTGCAAAAAGTAATTACATTACTAATTACTTTAATGTTACTCTCTAAATTCATGCAGATAGGTACCAACTGGAAACTACAAAGATGACAACCAAATATCCTTTCAGTATTGTGATAAGAAAACCTGTAACCCAGATCAGTGAACATTAATTTAGTATGTAAACTGCATACATTACTTTACCACTGTGCCATTTCATATATTCACAAGAAGAATTAATAATAAAATATAAATAATAATAAAACAGACTTAAGAACAAACAAGGAGTTGGAAATTTGCAAATTACTGCTATTTTTGCAGCTGGCAGATGAAACCACTTATCGATCAGTTAGTGCAGCTACCTGAAGTGTTAATCGTGTAACACAATCAATATTCCAGTGTCTCTGTGTCTTGCTGTTCTCATTAGCTTTCCACTATCAAAAAGGTACATGGTGATCAAAAAAATATAAACAGCATATTGTAAATAACAATCTTACGTTCAATAACAATTAAGGTAAAGATTTAGTTACCTTACCTGCACACAGACCTCTCCTCCAATTTTAGACAGAAAAAAATCTGAATGCATGGTGGGAAATGGTGCTACATATACAGGATGCTTATAGCAACCCCCCTTCTTTTTATTGGATATTGAACTGTTTTTTGGCTGAGAAGACGTTTGCCTGATACTGTATGCAGAATTGGTGGAGGAATGCCCCAGACAAGGGTGGAGGACACAGTGTTTGCCCTGTAGAGGATTTACTGGGCAGTCCCTCTGCAAGACATTCCATCTCCTGGGCATCGAGGTGGCACAAAGAAAGCAGGCCATCAGGAAAAGCATGGGGGCAGCAAAGAAGGTCTCAAGATGACTGTGGTTAAGAAGAAGTGAATTGTGGATCAGCACTACTCAGACACAGGTGGTGGTCTGATGAACCTCTTCTGGGTCACCTGGGTGAGGGTGTATGATGTGGAAAGACCCAAAACACCCAATGACATCCTTAAGATGCGTAGCCTTTTGACTAAAAGATTTCCATTGTAATGAACAAAAATGTCAAAGCAGCTAATGTTTAATTATAAGTGTTCCTGGATAGACACTATTACTGGGAAATATAATTAATAAGATCACAATAAGACATTGCTTTGCACTGCGTTACCCTAACTCTGCTTTTGAGGACATCCCAAGGGGACAACTTCTGACATGTGACATAACAGACCATGGGGTGATGGTGCATTTTCACTGTCATGGCAACAATAGTGACCATTGTCAGAGTACTCTTTTCCTGGGCATTTTATGGTCTAATCTCTGTTCTGTGGTTCACTGAGGTTTTGGGAAGGTTCTCCTACAAAACAATCATTGTTTTATTGCCTACTTGAAGATTAAAATGACTTATTTTCAGAGTGTCTGAGATTTTTTATGTTAGGAATTGGCAACGTTTTTCTTCTAATTAAAGCTACATAAATGGTTGATGACAGTTTGTAAAGGATGAGTAATTTAAAGACACATGCACAGTATGGATCTTCCCAGACTCAGTGCCAAACAAACAGGCCTGATGGACTGAATGGTCTCCTCGTGTTTGTCAAGTTTCTTATGTTTCTTATGTAATATCCTTCTCTCATTATCCCTACAAAAGTCCATCCATCAATCCAATATCTAAACCTGCGTCAGGCACAAGATGGAAACAAGCACAGGATGGCAAGCCAGTTGTGCACAAATACACATTCAGTCTTGCAGAGCCAATTAAAGCTACCATTTGTCCTACATGTACATCTTTAGCATGTGTGAAGAAATTTGAGTAACAAGAGAACATGTAAACCTCACACCCATAATAGCTGACTAGGTTATCAAATCTAAGTGCTTGGAGCTATATGCCAGTAACAATAAGACGTGCACTGCTTTGTCAACCCCGTTTTGTTTATGCAATGTCATCACTGATAATCTTTTAATAAAGACCCCTAAAGCCAATAGATACTGCAGAGAATACTGAGTAAGCCTCTGTATTTGAATTATATTTTGCATATTAAAAGAAGAAGAAGATAAAACTTCTCCATTTTATGATTAGAGAGCAACCCTATGGTTTCTCTCATAAGCAGCAATGTTAATAGTCAAAGGTTATAAAAATAATACATGATCAATTCATTAATATAAAACCAGATCTTATAAATTATAGAATATTATTAATGTCATCGTTTATGTTAACAATGCCAATAGCAACATTACAGAACTGAGCAAATCTGAAGTACATGTAAACAAATTCTATTAAGTGAAAGTGCTTTTAAAGATTGTAGCAGCCCGGGGCACTAAGATTCTCACTGTTTATTTTAAATGGGGAAGCCTGGACATCACCAATACTGGGGTAAAATTGTCAAAAAATGTACTCACTAAACTATTTACCACACATTTACAACTATTTACAAAATCCGCCCAATAGACCAACACAAAGTGATAACAAACACAAACACAACCTAAAAACACAGTCTAGGTTACCAGATGATGTTGATCATGAGGTATGGAAAAACACCCAAGAGGGGAGTCATTTGGAAAATGTTAACTTTGTCCTATCATATTCAAATGTCCGCTGTTTATCTGTGATGGAAGGAACGCATTCGATGCAACAACAGTTCCATACAAACAAATCCAATGAACAATCCAAACGATGAACAAAGAAAACAAATCCAAAATTATATGTAATCCAAGAAAAATGAATGGAAAATAGTTTGCAGCAGCTTTGATGTGCAGTATAAACATAAAATGATATCAATCCTTCATCAAACTGGCGTCCTATAAAATGTTGTGCCTTGGCAGTTGTCTCTCCAGTGGTCACTGCAGGTGAAGCAATGATCCCACAGCATGCAGAATTGAACTGAACTGTTCCTTTTTGTAGTGCCACTATAAAAAAATAAATACAGTGTTTTGTACTATCAAAACTTTATTATAAAGACCATTAAAAAATAATTAATGAAATCAATGTTTGGTGTAATCACTCATTGTGTTTAAAAATCCATCAATAATCTGTGGTGCAGAATTTTATGAGAAATTGGCTGCTTGTTTGATCTAAGCACCTTGGAGAACATGCCTCAGTTCTTTTTTAGACTTTGGTCATTTTACTTGCTTCTGTAATCTAGGCAGGATTGAAATCATGGTTCTGTGGAGGCCATACCACCTGTTGCAGAACTGATTACTCTTCTTTTTACTGAAGATGGCTCATCATGACTTTGGTTGTGTATTAAGGGCTTTGTCCTGCAGTAGAAGGACATTGGGCAAATCACAGCCCTCCATGATGGTATTGCTTGAGGGATTCAAATCAGCTTGAATTTCTCTTTTTTGAGGATTATATTTCTCCTGACCAAATTACCAACTTCATTTGCAGAAATGCAGCTTTAAACCTGCTGGGAACCTCTGCTTCAACCTTCACTGTTGGACTACTGACATAAATCTATATACAGTTAGATCCACAAATATTTGGACAGAGACAACTTTTTTCTAATTTTGGTTCTGTACATTACCACAATGAATTTTAAATGAAACAACTCAGATGCAGTTTAAGTGCAGACTTTCATCTTTAATTCAGTGGGGTGAACAAAACAATTGCATAAAAATGTGAGGCAACTAAAGCATTTTTTAACACAATCCCTTCATTTCAGGGGCTCAAAAGTAATTGGACAAATTAAATAACTGGAAATAAAATGTTCATTTCTAATACTTGGTTGAAAACCCTTTGCTGGCAATGACAGCCTGAAGTCTTGAACTCATGGACATCACCAGATGCTGGGTTTCCTCCTTTTTAATGCTCTGCCAGGCCTTTACTGCAGCGGCTTTCAGTTGCTGTTTGTTTGTGGGCCTTTCTGTTCAAAGTTTAGTCTTCAACAAGTGAAATGCATGCTCAATTGGGTTAAGATCTGGTGACTGACTTGGCCATTCAAGAATTTTCCACTTCTTTGCTTTAATAAACTCCTGGGTTGCTTTGGCTGTATATTTTGGGTCATTGTCCATCTGTATCATGAAACGCCGCCCAATCAATTTGACTGCATTTAGCTGGATTTGAGCAGACAGTATGTCTCTGAACACCTCAGAATTCATTCGGCTGCTTCTGTCCTGTGTCACATCATTAATAAACACTAGTGTCCCAGTGCCACTGGCAGCCATGCACACCCAAGCCATCACACTGCCTCCACCGTATTTTACAGATGATGTGGTATGCTTTGGATAATGAGCTTTTCCACGCCTTCTCCATACTTTTTTCTTGCCATCATTCTGGTAGAGGTTGATGTTGGTTTGATCTGTCCAAAGAATGTTTTCCCAGAACTGTGCTGGCTTTTTTAGATGTTCTTTAGCAAAGTCCAATCTAGCCTTTCTATTCTTGAGGCTTATGAGTGGCTTGCACCTTGCAGTGCACCCTCTGTATTTACTTTCATGCAGTCTTCTCTTTATGGTAGACTTGGATATCGATACACCTACCCCCTGGAGAGTGTTGTTCACTTAGTTGGCTGTTGTGAAGGGGTTTCTCTTCACCATGGAAATGATTCTGCGATCATCCACCACTGTTGTCTTCCGTGGACGTCCAGGTCTTTTTGCGTTGCTGAGTTCACCAGTGCTTGCTTTCTTTCCCAGGATGTACCAAACTGTAGATTTTGCCACTCGTAATATTGTAGCAATTTCTCGGATGGGTTTTTTCTGTTTTCGCAGCTTAAGGATGGCTTCTTTCACCTGCATGGAGAGCTCCTTTGACCGCATGTTGTCTGTTCACAGCAAAATCTTCCACATGCAAGCACCACACCTCAAATCAACTCCAGGCCTTGTATCTGCTTGATTGATAATGATATAATGACGGACTTGCCCACACCTGCCCATG